>NC_091455.1:84567528-84867528 GCF_027789765.1 Dendropsophus ebraccatus | reverse complement strand
ATGTGAGCCACCTGCCCTTGTCAATTAGGCTGCGCAGACCAATCTCTTCTGAGAGCCCCTGGAGAGATGTGCAGGGGAAGGGGCACAGGTTAAACAGGGAGAGGCAAGCATGATATCCTGGCAGCCTGAATTGTTTTATAGCTCTCTGCCTTGCAGTAGTAAACATTTCAACCCATTAAAGATCTGACCCTAATGGGTTATTCTGTCCCTTTATTTATTTTCTTTCTATCCATCAAATCTAAAGCTTCATCTCAAATGTTAGCAACTCAGCACGTTTTATCACAGCATGTACTCTTTCAATCATCATTAGAAATGTGGTGGGCCCTAGGTATGGGCAAGGAGCCAGATTAGTAAAACTTTCCATGAAGAAATCTCATGAAATCTTTTTTCATCCAAGACTGGTTATTTGGGATGAAAAGGAAGCAATAGGTTTGGCATTTAGATTGGAGAAGAGACAATAGTTTTGAACTTCATAAACTACCTGCACACATATTGCTGTAATGACATACCAACTACTGGAAACAGCTTGGGCTTTAAGAAGACGTAATTGTGTCAACCTCGTGCCGAACCCACTAATTGTGCTATCGAAAGGCAACAAACAAAAGGCTACCTGCTGCACAAAAGATCCTGTGCCTACTCCAATGCCTCACTGTCAGTGTTTCTCATTTACAAAAGAGATGTCTCATGTAGAAACATGTGGTGGAATAGAAAGTGACGGCACTCAGCCATCATGCATGTTTTTCCAAAACCTAACTACAGCTTAAAACATTCTAAACTGTGATATTATTTCCAACACACCACTTTGACAGTCTGCACCAAGAACCAAGTTAACCCAAATTAAGCCCACATGGTATTCGCGTGCCATGATAGAGAAATGCAGAAAACGGAAAAAGAGCTACAAAAAGTATCTATAAAAATAAACATTGATGTTGCATTCATAGTGATGTCATGTTAGCGATATCTGCCATATAATTCTTCTTTATTAAAGTCTGAATAAGGCTGCAATTTTCTGGGAAACTATTTTGATAGATCCAGAATACCCCGAATTTCCTTCATCATGATGTAGTTATTTAGTTTGGTTCAAATATACATTTTAGTTTCTTTTATACCCTTTCATGCTACTTATATAGGGTTAAAAAACTTAAAGCGTACCTGTTATTTCAAAAGATTTCTAAAAACCTGCCTGATTTTGTTAGATTAACCCTTCAGAGTGGTGCCAAGGTGATTTTAGTGCTCTCATTGTTGTTATTGCGCCCCGGAGAGCTGGTGCAAAGCTATTTCTCATCCTCTCCATTTCAGGGAACAGGATCGGAGCTGGGTTGTTAGTCAGATGTACACATACATGGATTGCCTTTCCTTTATTTCTCTGGCCAACCACAGCAAGAACACATACTCATTTCTGCTATGTCATAACAAAGAGCTGGGACACTGAACAGGCTGGCACTTGGCTGGGCTGGTGATATACACAGTACACTACTATAGATGGCACGTGGAAAAAAGGCTTGTTAAGGATCCACTGGCTTTTCAAGTGATTAACAAATAAGTTATGAATTACCTAGACTATAAAATAGAGGGAAGTTATTTGGAATGACTGGGACCATTCAAAGAGTAAGTACACCCCAACAAGCATTTTTTTTTTTTTTTTCAATCTACTTCAGTAAATGTTTAAGGTAAAAAAGTACAATTTTGTATAAAGTCTATGGGGGACATTTATTAAGTCCAACGTTTTCTGCGTCAGACTTAAAAATGTCCCCGCAGCTCCGGCACTACTGAGATTTATGTAGATATGTAGAGGCGGACTACCTCTACATAAATCCTGTGCGCACCGGTGCGCATGGCAGAAAACCTACGCCAGCTGACCTTCCAAGACCTATCTGCTTTTTGAGTTAAAATTACCTTGGAAAATAAGACAGAAACTGTCCAACGTTCATATTCCAAAGTAAACTAGATAGTTTTCATGCATAAGTCCTGTTTGTTACTGGAGCACACCTACATACATTGCAGATGGTCAAGAGCAGCACTTAAACTGTCCCTGCCACATTAAAATTATATTGGTGATCAGACTCCAATTAATCTTAAGTGCAAGGAGAAGCGCAAGACTGAGCACTTCTGTCTCACTGTGATCTCAATCTCGCCAAAGGAGACAGAAAAGGCAGGCAGTTGTGGACATCTTGAGTCCCTCAGCCCGGAGAAGATAGATGCAGCCCAATGACTGCCTGGAAAAGATGCAGCATATGGCCTATCGCACAAACCTGAACTTACTGTAATTGATGGTTCACGCTCAATTCATTACAATTCACCTAAGATGTAAGACAGATTATCAGCTCACTGAGGCATCGGGATACATGTTACCAACAGAAGGCTATTCAGAGGAATGAGAAAACTGACAATTAAAGATGGTCTGCACAGGGGAAATCTGGTAAAAAATGCAGGATATATATATATTTTTTTTTTTTGTTTGGCTCAAAGGTAGTTAAAATATTGAAGTGACAACTGCCAATTTTCTAGGCTTACATAGAGCCTCCAACCTCAGAGAAAATTCAGAATTTGAATTCAGAAATCAAAAGGGAAATATATTAACAATCAGGTATACAAAAATCTATTAAACCTCACAATTTTTGTGGCCAGTATTAGACAGGAAGTGTACCTGTTCCAGCTTTAACTTTAAATTTTCTACAATTCCTTTTGACTAGAAACACAAACCAGGCTGGACTGACATTTTGTCCTTTCTTCAAATTCACGTCTGAATGTCATCTTTCACTTAGTCACTAGTGACTTCATCGTTAATGTTGATGAGTCTTCTTTTATATTTCCATATTCATTTATAACAATTGTTGAAAGCTCAGATCATGTGCACTCAATCTACCAGCTCTGTAAACACATGTTTTAGCCTGGTCAACCTCAACATACAACACATTCTCATGACTGAAAAATCCCTTAAGGATAAGAAACATGAGCTACTGTTTACACACAGTCACTGTTTAGCTTCATTCAGATCAGTGCTCTTGTAATATTCAAAGCATTGGGGAACACTAGTATGTTCCACAGTAGGAACAACTACAGAACCATAAAGCACAATATCTTATTGTTTCACATGTAACCAATACAAAATCGGAAGGCTCAGGGTAATACCACAACCCCTGTATATCAGGTTTTGAATGGTGATGGTTGCAAATTAATTAAAAACAAAAAAATTATGATCAGTAGGTCAAGATTATTTTTATGCATTAGCAAAGGATTGAAGACTTAAAGGCTAGACCACTAAGATAGTCCTCCAAAAAGGTCACTGGAATAGTTCTAATAAGATATTTTATCATTAAAGGGATTATTTGCTCTAGTCAGTCCATGTCTAGTGATGACCAGATTGTTGGGGGGGGGGGGGGGGAAGGGGGTTAGCTATCGGAAATTAGCGCACGTGAGCTGCTCCTGCCAAGGAGAGCAGTCACTAACTATTCATTTACTGCTGCAAACAACATTTAGTATCATAATGTATAGTAATATTGCTTGGTTTAAATCCCCAAAACATCTTAGAAAATGGGGTTGTTCAAGGTAATACTCTTAATGAAGGCAATGCTACACAAATTACTAAAATTCAGTTTTGATTGGAATTAAAGGGAATGTCTAAGTATCCAACGGTCTTCAATGCAGAGTATTAATGTATTATTAAATTCCAGATATAAATTGGTTAACTTTATAATACGTCAATAGGCTACCAGTGAAAGAGGCTCATAGAAATGGGCCTTCAATGACATCTATAAAGCACAATAACCCCCGCTTACACTCAGAAAAGAGCAGGAAGGAGAAGTCTGGGAAACTTTTCTCTGGGGTCCTCACACTGCATTTAGCTGTGAATGTTGAGGAAATAAACTGCAGTACTTTACATTGACTAATCTACCGAAAAATATACTTCTCAACAAAGACCTCAAGTGACTGTAAAACGTACCTTCCATTAAAAACATCAAATAATACCCAAGTGCATATAAGATTGAAGATAGATGAATTCATTTAGCTGGACCCCGTAAAAAGTGTCAATCTCTATTTAAAAAAACTTCAGAAATATCATAAAGACATGCAGAAATGGGGAATTCAACAGCTTCCATTTTTAAGGCTTTATTCCATTTCCAAATACAGAAAAATGCAACATTTCAACCAGAACTAGTCTTTGCCAAGCATATCATAGAGACATGTCAAAAGTTTTGTTCGGTTTGAGTACTGTATGGGTGCTCAGACCCTCGCCAATCGCTAGAATGAACCAGGAGAAGCATTTAGCTAAGTGCTTCTCTTCCTGTCTCTCACTTCAGCAGGAGATAGACCCAATAGAAAGTCTATGCAGGGAACAGCAAGATGTGGAGAGAAGCTCTCTAGGTGTCAATATACTGTCTCAGATTGGCAGAGAATCACATAAGAGGACATATAAAGTCCTGGATATAATCACTGACCTGTTTTATATTAGTAAAATTCATTAGTAAGGGTTACAGAATCATATCCTAAACTAGAGTTAAGAATTAGAACAAGTCTGACATTTTTATTGAGCTTTGCAGCTGTGGTAATAAAGAAATTTCTTTTCGTCTGCATAGTAAAAAGCTCCCCTTGTTAGTCAAGCCCCAAGCAACCCCCTGATTTTTATACCTGCACCCAGCAAAATCCTGCAGTTAACTTTGGCTTCATTTTTAAGGAAAGACACAATGAACTCTATTTTGTTATGTATTTTTTTTTCCCTAAAAGACAATCAGATTCAGATGTTCCTTGGCAACCATTAGTTAAAGCAGACAAGTTAATTGTAAATTATAATCCTATTCAAACTAAAGACTTTATGCATCACAGAAATACAAGGAGTTGAGGTCCCCAGGATATGCCGTGGTGAGTGCTAAATCACAACTCGCTGAGGTCACAATCACTATTTGGATTAACCTTTCAAAATAGCTCAATAAATCTTTTAGAAGCAAAGTCTGACAACTCTGACAACAAAAATCCTACTTTTTATGGATTAAAAAGTTTAAAACTGACTTGAGACAACAGTATCTATCTATCTATCTATCTATCTATCTATCTATCTATCTATCTAGCTCATTAAGTGTCACTATCACTTTGCAAAACGTTTAACAGGTCATAGAGACACCAATTGCAAGGAGACATGATTAACTAAGCACTACTGATGCTGTCTTGCTCATCTTATGCAGGACAGGGAGAAGTGCTTAGCTGAGCACTTCTTCCGGCTCATTCTAGCCATAGAAGGAGGTCGAGGCACCATCATTCTGACTCATCAAAACATTTGACATGTCTCTATTTCATATGAAAAGTTGTTTTAAATTGATAGTGACACTTTAATGTTAAGTAGATGCTACACATATGCCCAACATTTATCAATCTGTCTGAGACAAATATGATGGGATATAATGAGATGATAATTCTGATAAACAAAAGCTCTGCTGGGACAGCTTTCCATCTATCTGAGACATGTCTTGTGGACCATAAAGTGATCGGTTTAAGCTCTAAAACACATTCCCTAAAGGGATATTCTCATCTCAACTAGTATAGTTATACTTGTAGGACTCTTCAAGTTAAATACAAGTGGTACCTTGGTTTAAGAGTAACTTGGTTTAAGAGCTTTTTGGCTTAAGAGCTCTCAGTTTTTCAAAATGATGACTTGGTTTAAGAGCTCCCTGTACTGGGTGGGAGCGCGAGTGGAGGAGGGGCATCATCTGCATAGCGGGGTCTACAGCCCTGTTCACTGACCCAGGAGGTCTCCTTCACCTTCCAAATCATAGCAGATCCACTTCAGGCCGGGTGATCTTTCTGGCCGCAGTGTACTGGCCGGAGCCGCTTGCTTCATTGTGTGAACTAACAAAGTTTCCTACGGCCGCAGAAAAATTTGCGGAGCCGCACGTGATCCTGGCTGGAGCGTATACGATGTGCATACGCTCCGGCCAGGATCCCATAGAAGCAGAGGCAGTGTTCCACAACGTGAAAAGTACAGTCGTTGTTGTCGATGGCAACAACGGCCGTACTTTTACGTAGTGTGAACATAGCCTAATATTGTATGTTGAGAAACCACTGAACAACCTTACAACCAATGCTTTTAAGGGATATTAAATCATACCATGATTTTTTTTTTTTATATATTCTTTAGGAAAAAAAATTATCTCTTTATGAAATAAGAGGCATAGAGATGTACAATACGGACAATATAGGCATATCATTTTTCCTTGGTGTCATCTGTATAACAAGCCCTAACATTAAAGCGTACCTGTCTTTTTAAAGAAATTTTTCCTTCTTTTTGAAGAAAATAACAGGGGTTGTTATTAGAGATGAGCAAATTCCCATTGCTAGCAAAGGGCTTCACTAAGGGTCCTATTACAAGGAGCGATTTTTAACGATTAACAACTAACAATAAACGGTCGCAAACTACATTGTTTATTGTTAACCTGAAATCGTTTGCCATATTACACAGAACGATAGTCGTTATTACGATCGTTATTGCTATCGTTTATTCCTTCTGACCTCAGGGAAACAATGGGCAATGTGCTATTACACTGAACTGAACTGAACACTGAAAAAGTGCGGAACTTGAGTGAACGAACAAGGAATTACAGCCAACGATAAGCGAACGATTAACGATAATTTTAGGTTCAGATCTAAATCAACGATCAACGACATACGAACGACTTTTCAATTGTTGCCTGCAATTACACAGAACGATTATTGTTTAAATTCGAACGATTTAACGATTTTTCGCACGATAATCGTCCCGTGTAATAGGGCCCTAAGCTATGTGGTCGGCTCGTCAGCCGGCTGCCGTTGAACTCCACTCTACTCCTTGCCGCTCTGGGTGCCTGGAAAATCTGGATGCAGACCTATTGGGAGACGTTTCCATTTCTATTTTTATTTTTAAGTTTTCTATGGTTAAATCAACATTATACATGCTCCCTCTGTGCCGATATTTAGCCTTTTCTCTGTTCGAAAAATAGAGACTAAACACAGGAAGTCCCAGTGCTTGGTGCCTTCATGCAAGGAAAAACACCTGTTCATCATGCAGCTTATATATCAGCTGAGAGCAATTAACCTAAGCTAATTATATATCATCACTGTGGGAGAATGGACTGCAGGAAGGGAGACACCTAGCAGCCATATGTATAACATTGATTTAAACGTAGAAAGAATATATTGCTTGTGATCACAACCCCTGCTGATTTCTTAAAAAAAAAATTAAAATATTGTGACAGGTACACTTATCAGTGGAGTTTTACATAACAGGGGTCAGTAAAAAGCTGGGTGGCAACTCCAATGTACTACCGTAGCTACCATTTGTAGATGCTACACATGGTAATAATCACTATAATAATAATTATTTTACTATAAAAAAAAAGCTTAACAAGAGGTACATTATCAGAGGTTTCCAGGAAAGACAGATAGATCACCTGCAGAACAGAGATGGCAGCAATTTCCCATATAACGACAATGAGCACATTGCCTCGGAGCTGTTAGTCTATGCTCACTTTTTATTATTTTGGATATTATAACTTTTTTTAATTAGACATTTCATTTGCACTATTTTTTTTTTTAATAAAAGCAATCGATAAACTCAAAGCCTTTCTAAAAGAGCTTTAATACTGAGTGAATACAGTCCTTTTAGATTAATGTGATCTTTTCTGCTACTGGAGTGAGTGCACTAGAGAGCTGAACTATTCATAGCTAGACGTTTTATTGTACTTCTACTCAGACTTTATCAAATCACCTGCATGAGCTAAGAGCATATGGTTGCAATTACTTGTGTGTAGCAATTGGTGGTTAAGCTACCTCTGTGGTTACGAATGGCATTTAATGCTTTAAATACACAGTATGAAAAATGCTACATTAGGAACATTCTCAATTCCCTTTTCTTATTTTTATTAATTCTAAATGGACATATTTCTGCACCATTTCTTAGTGCTGTTAATTTATGAGTGCTCCTGAAAGCATCTGGTTAATAAAGAACTTACTGATACAGCAATATAGTGGAATGAATGCCTCAACAGCTGCGGAACACTTACCATCATCCAAGTACAACTGATCCAATTCCTCAGGCTCACACTTGATGGTTACAGGAATAGGGGCCAAATTATGATTACTGTCCTCATGCAACTCTGGCAGTGACAGAGGTTGAGTGGTTGGAGATTCAATTCTCTGAACCTTCTGTTGTTGGTGCTGCTGTTGGCCCATTACTGATGAGTGAGTTGGACTGCAGGGCTGAAAATAGGATGGCTCTTGGGTAATAGATGGAACTGGAGAAGAGGGACTGTTGGGATAGACTGTTTGTTGAAAACCAAGGGGACAGCTACTGCTCTGATGGAGACTCACCTGCGGCTGCAGCATGATGTGGGATGACTGTTCGGGTGAACTTGGGTGCACAACTATAGACCGTGGCACTTCCTGTATGGTGGGGACCCCTCCAGTGGGCTGTTGAAGTCCTAGCTGGGAGTGACCAGGATTCGAGATGCATTTGTTGTACGCAGAAGTTGAAAGGTCATGGAGTTTGGGGCTTGAGTTTGGAGACGATGACATCACACTGTTTCTCTGCTGACAGGACGTGAAGCCAGACACGAGGCACGAACCAGGATCAGAGGGCATCAAAATCTGTTGGCTGTAGTATGGCTTGGAGAGTTGAGTTAATCCTTGGTTCATTGGGCCACAGGTTTGAGCTGACTCATAGTCATCAGTGGGCTCTGTTTTTATAATTGGAACTGTTAGGAGAGGAGAAAAAAAAATTAAATAAACATTAGTTGCATTTTGGTAAGATCAAGTTGGCTTGTGGCTAGGATACCCCTTGCAAAACAAACAACGTCTTGAATAAGACTCTGTGTGTCTTTTGCCTCGTTCTCCCACCCAATAAAAAAAAAAAACTATGAGTCATCAGCATAAGAAAGTCACAGCTGGTTCTAATATTCAAAAGAGCTATTTTCTTTGGAATCTCCTCCAGCACTAATGTGCTATAAAAATCTATTTGCAAATAGCCATGTTGCTGAAGAAGCTTTGGACCCAAGGGCTCCATGGATTTGTATTAATCAAAGCAAAAAATTTGACTTGGATGTATTATTGCCTTTTCTGCTGCTACTGATGGATCGCTTGATAAATGTCTGTGTGTTTGCTAAAATTGCTGTCAGACTAAACAGATTCAAATGAATCAAGGATAAAATATATACAAGTAAATGCAGTTGTGGTTTATGATGTCACCAGCAGCTTAGATGATTATGCGAGTGTCCAGCAATGCCGAGCATGTTTAGATTACCCTTCTTCAGACTACTGAAGACTGTAATGTTAGAACTAATACACAATTTCATACATTGCAGGATTATTACACTGCCGATTAACATGCAGCCTATTCATGCAAGTGCTAGTGTTTTGCGTTAAGATACATCACCATTCTCACATGTTATATTTACGCCACCCCCCAGTAAGTGTTTCTTCATTACATTTGTCAGAAAGCAGAGAAGTAACCACTGGCTGACAATGGTTTGTGTATAATTCTAACCTAGTGCTATACTTTGTGGTTGGTTGGATTCAGTGGTTGTGGATGCATTGGCACATCCTATAACCGTACATCGTATTTGGCATCCATATTATGTCTATTTCATTTGGTTCATATAGACCTAATGCTAATCTTAGAGGCTGTTCACACGGGTGTATAAAATTTGTGCATATTTAAAAAATTTAGAATGTACTACCTTCATCTATTTACTGGATAAAATACGCCCAATGGAGTCTATGGGAAAGGATTAAAATACAGATCAGCATAGAGGGGGACATCTTTTATGTGGCATTGGCGATATTTTGTGGCATAAAGGGGCCCCATGCGTATATATTTTTTCACAAAGGCCTGTTTTGCAAATATTTATTTTGCATTGGGCCCCTTTGCGCTGTTTGCACCAGTGGGGTGAGGGCAGGACGGTGGGTGCGGCTGCACACAGAGGACACACATGCTCTGTGTGCGTCACATTTCATATTTTTCCACAGGAAAAATGTCAGTGAATCCCACTTTAACTCTGATCTGACATAGATTTCACTGCGTGCAAAGGCAGAGGCTCCGGTGTGCATGGGATTTATGTAGGGACATTGCGCCTCTACATAAATCCTTAGGGATTTATAAGTCCGGAGGAAAAAAAGGCCCCCAAAATACAAATGAAATGCTGATCACATAGTGATAGTATTTCATCTGTAATATCCCTATGTGTATCCCTATTAGAGGCCTATTCCTATTCGCTCATGTAAAACCAGACAAACTGTGAGACAGATGAGGGTCTCATTTTCAAAGCTTATTTGTAGTTGAGCTCTATTATTTATCATAAAAAGAAAGAGAATTATATTGTATAAATATTACCTAAGTGCACACCCAGTGTAAAGCATACATAATGGATAGTGCTTAAAATGAGAGGAAAAAAAGAAAATGAAAGCTTCTGTACCCATGACAAGTATGCAGAGCACAAACAATGAAGCCTCACACAGAATGTAATTCCTTTAATTTCACTCCCTACCATTAAGAAAATTAGTCACAAGCAAAATAAATCACACCCTGGTAACTGTACTAAAACATAATAAGCTGCACACCTTATTTGTGTGCATTAAAACCACAATGAGAAACTAGCAATGTATTTTCCAGTAAAATGCAATGAATATTTAATTGGAGAACACATTTTTCCTCGTTTTTGGCAAGTTATCCAAGAAAGTTGAACAGACCCAAAGACTAGAGTGGAATCTACAAGCTGCCTTGGACGCAGTACAGTAACTCTCACTTATTTCACAGCCTGTTTGCCCTGTCATAATACGCCTGCCACAATCATTATCATTGGAATGGGTTTCTCATATTACTCCTGGGTGCTGCTAGGATGCTCAGGCCACTATCATTTTTGTGGCATATGCAACAATTTTCTTTTCCTGCTGTTTATAAAAACTCCAACAAAAAATCTCTAAATGCCTTCATATTAAGGCTACATTCACACAACAGAAAATTTCTATTAGACATGGCCGTTGTTGCCAATTTGCAACAACAGCCGTGATTAATAGAAAATTTGCATCGTGCTGCAGTCTAAGGAATCATGGCCGGAGTATATACACATAGGGGGACATGAATGAAAAGGCGTAAATGCCTTTTTTAGGCACAGATGGGGCAAATCGTCGTAAAAATATTCACAAATTTTCGCATCTGCTCCACCTTTGCCAGTGGGGCGGAGAGGGGGCATTACGGGGGGTGCGGCTGCACGCAGAGGGCCACATTTATCATTTCTCCAGTAGAAAAATTATATTGAAACCTACACCAGCTCTGAGCTGGCGTAGGTTTCGAAATTTTCGCATGAACAGGCTATGTGCGCTTGTGATTTATGTAGAGGCAATGCGCCTCTACATAAATCCCCTAAGCTCCGGAGCTGTGGGGACATTTGTAAGCACGCCGGACTTCATAAATGTCCCCCATAGTATGCACTCTGGCCAGGATCTAGTGACCACAGGAAAACTGACATGTCAGTTTTGCACAGCTGCTATTGATTGAATAGCGGCCGCACAAGCCTGACAGGTCACACAATGGAGAGTGTGGCTCCAGCCGCACTTTCCATTGTGTGCAATGATGAATTGAGATAAAAAAATTCAATACAAATGAAGTTTATTCAGCCAGTACTGCAGTACTGTCTGGGATAAACTTCGCTGACACTGGGTGACACTTCAGTCGGGTCACAGAACGGCCAGTGTCATACTAAGCGTGAATGTGGCCTAAGTTAGAGAGACATGGAGATACAGGATAGGCCCTATGCACTACATTTTTCTATAGATCTGAATAGGGTGTCCAAAAGCCTTGTGCATGCTACGATAACCCTATTTAGATATGTGGAATAAATGTGCATACTCTCTCTTTGGGATCTACTCTTGGTTTGGCAAAAAAACAAACAAAAAACAAACATGAAACCACCAAATTGTGCTAAATGTATACAAAAAAGCTGTGCATATGATGAGGCTCACTATGTAGCCTCCCAAGCAGCCTTGGCCTAACATATTCACACTTATCAACTCCTACTAGTGAACATCAGATGCTGGTTACCACACATCTGCAACTTCCTTTCATATTAATCTTACACTATCACCATAGCAGTTATCTCTTCAGCCGATGTCTCATAGGTTAAAATAGTAAATCCTAAAACAAGACAACTGTGGAAACTCATGAAACAGTTCATCAGTATTAAAAAAAAAAAAAGCTTGAGTGTGAGGACTAGTTCTTGGTGTGGATGTCAGTAGTAGTTACATTTCTGCCCTCAGTGTTTCCACCGTTCTGTAATTACGAGCCTGAAATCTATGTTACAGGAAGGTCAGACTAATGTGAGATGTCAGAGTTGTGAGCCAGTGTTGACTGAGTCTGTACTCAACTTTCTTAGCTAAAGAAAGACATTTCTCCTGTGACCGCCTTATGTCACACATTAACATGTCTGTGGTGTTAGTCAATCACTTTCATGTAAATGTAGACTTTTTCTTGTAGCTCATGCACATATTAGAACACTGACATAGTATTATGGTTACAACTCGTTCTAATCCATTGCCTTTTAATAACCAAAGCCGCCTAGGTTCTGTCTGTAGTACTGTATGCACATATATGATAGTGTCCAAACTAGGTAGAATATTAGCTACAACATTATTACTATAGCCGGAATTGGAAACGGAATAGTAGTTCGATATTTGGAAAGCATTGGTAGAGGGTTTGGTGTAATTGGTGGAGGCAGGGGCATAGCGGGTAATTATGAAGCATATATCAATGCTGTGTCCACTACATTCACATTCAGCAGTAGTCAAGACATGGCTCCATTCTGTCCCATGGGACTTACACTACTCTCCTTGGTCTGCTAAGCTGCCTGCTATCCTTGTACTTATATTGGAATAGACATTACACTTGGGAAAGCAGCCTGAGTCAGAAGCGCTGCAGCCACCACACAGTAAGGAAGAGCGTGTGGAAAGTCACTGCTTGCTCTGTTTCACTGTGTGGAGGCTGCAATGCTCCAGAAACAGGCTGCTTCCCCAAGTGTAATGTCTATTCTAATGGTAATATGCATTATGCAATATGGAGTTATTCCCCTTTAATTTAGTCAATTTTCAACTAGAAAAAAAAAATGCTGCTCAAGTGTATTTGATAATACTGTTACATACTTGTTATGGCACATAATGGCTCTTATTTAATTTCTCTTAAAGGGAATGTGTCATCAGACAATTACCTTGTGATTAACCCCTTAAGGACTGAACAAATTTTCATTTTGAACTTTTTTGCCCAGTCTTGTCTAAAAGGCCATACCACGTTCAATTTTTCACCTACAGACCCATGTGAGGTCTCATTTTTTGCCACACCAATTGTACTGCGTAATGACATGCTTATTTTTCCATAAACTATGCTGTGAAACCAAAGAAAGATAATTATTTGAGCGGTGAAATAAAAAAAAAAGAATCTATTTTTAAAATTTTAGGGGAGGGGGGGGAGTCTTGTCTTTATGCCGTTAGCCATGTCTTAAATCTGACACGCTATCTATATTTCTCAAGTCAGAACAATTACAATGATAGTGTTTAAAATCGTTGCCACTGTCAGTTTTGGTTAAATAGCCAGCTGAGAGGATTGCTCCGTGTCGGCTATGAATGGCTGCCCCCAAAAGCTGATAGCAGCCATGTGTCATGTATAGAACAAGCTCACGTCCTGAGCATGCTTGCCCTGAGTCGTTAACTGGTTAAATCAAGCTTTTATGTTAAACATATTTTTTAAGAATTTTAGGTGATTTTTTAAAATTTTTCTAAGTTTACAATTAATATTTTAAAATAATCCTGAAATCTTGCAGTTTCCATTCTGACCATTAGGCCTAAAACTAAGCTGAGACTCCTTTTCTATACAGACCATATCCTAACAGTACCCTTTTAATCAACAATGCCAGGAGTACAGTGCCAGGTTACATCAGTATATAGAGAACAGAGGTGCACACAATAGCTGCTGCTTACAACTCAGCCCCTCTCTTTGTAGGATGACCTCTATAAAAGGTCATTGAGCATACCCAGAAACATTTCTCACTCATCTGAATAAGACTGAGCCTGTCTATTGTTGCCAATGGTCCATGGGGCTTGCTGTTGCTCAGACAAGATGGCAGCCCCCATAAAATGTACAAAAAAGAGGCACTCTGGAGAAAAAAACATTTTCAAATCAACTGGTGCCAGGAAGTTATACAGATTTGTAAAATGGCTTCTATTGAAAACAAAAAAAACTCTCACCTTCAAGTACTTATCAGCTGCTGTATGCCCTGCATGAAGTGGTGTATTCTTTCCGGGCTGACACTCTCTGCTGTCACCTCTGTCTATGACAGGAACTGTCCAGAGCAGGAGAGATTTTCTATCCTGCTCTGGACAGTTCCTGACAAGGACAGAGGTGGCTGCATCACTTTCTGTAAGACATACAGCAAATGATAAGTACTGGAAGGCTTAAAGTTTTTTTTTTAAATTGAAGTAATTGTGTATGTGTATAACTTTTTGGCACCAGTTGACTTGATTTTCTCCAGAGAACCCCTTTAAATAAAAAGAAAGCATAATAAAAATATAGAAACACATTATTAAAAAAGAGAATCTTTCAGTACCTGGCTGTAATCGGTAAAACAAGACCAAGGTGATACATCCCCTTTAAAGGGTGTGAAGGATCCAGGGAGCAGAAAAGGTTTACACTCCACTTCCTGTTTCTGCTCATCTTGTCTAAGGTGCAGCATTGGGCAATTATTGAACATCATGTGTGGGGGTGCAGAGAGAGGCAGGAGAGCATCGGAGAGCAGAACAGGAAAAACATTTTCTACTCTCCCTACCACTCCTTGTCCAGTGCTGTGAGGAGAAGCCACTTAGGCTAGGTTCACACTGTGTTTTTGCAATCCGTTTTTTTACAAAAAACGGATGAAAAACGGATGAAAAAAACAGATGCATTTGTATGCATCCGTTTTGATCCATTTTTCCATTGACTTCCATTGTAAAAAAAAAAACGTATTTGTGTCCATCAAAAAAAACTGATCCGTTTTGATCCGTCTTTTTTACAGTGGAAGTCAATGGAAAAATGGATCAAAATGGTTGCACACAAATGTATCCGTTTTTTTAATCCGTTTTCTGCCTGTACAATAGCAGAAATAACTCTTTCATCTGTACACATGAGGATACAGGAGGTGGGACGGAGCAACTGTAGGTAGGGGGCTTGTGCCCAGCATGTATAAGTTTTCAGTGGAGAAAGGGAAGTACGCTTCTGCTGCTGCTGCTGAATCCCCTTGGGGATTAGGCTTTCGTCCCCTGAAATGATCTTTCAGGGACAGTTGGGAGGTCACATAGATGGGTGGTAAAAATCAGAAATTTTGTCCACCATTAATTTACCATGTATGGCTAGCTTATGGCTTTGTATATTTAGAGAATATGGGATTCTGGTCTGTTATATCAAGTGATCCACTTACCAAACTTGGTTTGGAAATGGCTTTTCTGATCCCATAGGAAGGAGTTTAGAGCCATCCTAGGCTCTAAACAAATGACTCCTTCAGAGATGTAAAGCAGACATGTCAGCAAAGCATAAAGCTGTCCATAATCACTGGATGATAGAATACAGAAGCTGCCAGAATGTACATGGGGGACAGCCTGAAAGTCCCATTGTATTACACATCATGGGTAAAAAGGCTTAAGAAAGTTGGGCTCCAATATGCCTCATCAGTTGTTACTTCAGAAGATGACAACTGACACAGGTGTCTGGCTTTGACTTTACTTTACCCAATTGAAGAGGGTTGATCTATCTAATATGTATGGTCAACATTAAACCTCTTGGACAATGGTCTGTCCTATACTCCTTTAATTAGAATTTTCAAATAAAGCAAGATTTTATTTCCATGTAGAAAAGTTCCTCTAGGACAATATCCAAGACAACAGACACTATAACTGAGAAAGTGATGAAAGGTAAGGAAATCAAACATTAGCTTATAAGGGTCTTTTTCATTACTTTGCATAGAAGTAAGACTTAAAGTGACTCTGTACCCACAATCTGACCCCCCCCCCCCCCCCCCCCAAACCACTTGTACCTTCGGATAGCTGCTTTTAATCCAAGATCTGTCCTGTGGTCCGTTCGGCAGGTGATGCAGTTATTGTCCTAAAAAACAACTTTTAAATTGGCAGCCCTGTGTAAACCGGCCGTGGCCTAGATTGTGTATGCATTAGGATGGCACAACCTCTCTGTCCCTCCTCCCCACCCTCCTCATCATTAGGAATGCTCCTAGAACATTTTCTCCTGTCTGAACACTGCACAGGTGCCTTAACGATCCAGCCTGTGTGCCGGGCTAACACAGCTGATGAATAGGAGGCAATCTGCATTCCTAATGGTGAGGAGGGCGGAGAGGAGGGACAGAGAGGTTTTGCCAGGCTAATGCATACACAATCTAGGCCACAGACGTTGGGCACAGGGCTGCCAGTTTAAAAGTTGTTTTTTAGGACAATAACTGCATCACCTGCCGAACGGACCCCAGGACAGATCTTGGATTTAAAATATTGAGTTATCAATATATCAAGTTATAATTGATATAAACCATCCCATGAATCTTTATTATAATACCTCCTTATTTTTACATGACATGTGAACACCACCACTTCCTCCACTTTCACACACTCAGCTTTATATAATCACTTACATAACAATACAATTCTATGGAGAGAAAAAAGACATCCACATGTCATACATTGATTCACTGCTTCCCAGCAAAATAAAAACTAACATTAGGAGTTAGCATATGTTTTCATCAAATTATCAAATCACACACATTACTGTCAATATATCCTATACATTACAAAATTTAGCTAACTCTCTACAAATAATATCATCCTTCAATATCCTTAATTTAAGAGTCCTTGGCTACAGGATCTATATGCTTTACCCTTTTCCTATTATTTATCTATCTTTCCCTTACTTCAGTATCTGGCAAATTGAGATTGAACTTAGAAGTATCAACCTCTCTCTTAGGGTCCTTTTAGACAGCTTGATATGTGGCTGAGTGTTGCTGCAATCGGACGCTGATTAACAAGGCACTCATTGGCTGATTGCTGGCCTTTTCACATGGGCCGATTAACGGCTAAATGAGAGTTTCTAGAAACGCTTGTTATTGACAAACGGCCCGTGTAACAGGGCTTTTACACCCCAGACGTTTGTTCGAATACACTGGAATGGCCGCTACATTTTTGGATAAATTAAACTAGACATTAGGGACTAAAGTTTATTGAGTTGGACATATTATTCTTTCTGTAACACTGTAGACACTACAAAAACTTTAAAGTACCCGAATAAACCTTAAAACCTTCCTTTTTATTATTTCCTCTTTTGCTTTCCTATGTTTTATACTACATTTGTAATTATTAGCCCTCTTGCCACATACAAACATCTCTTCCCTCCCTTGGGCGTGACATTGTCTCGGTAAAAGGTCACATATCCTCTAGAATTACCAGAAAGGTGAACATAGTCTCTCCATCTTGTCTTTCAAACCTAACTTTCAATTTTTGGGAAAAAAAACCCACTAAAAAAACAACAAATTTGGCACATTGCATTTTTTTGGGTCAAAAACACTGTGGCCAGTTGTTGGCTGAGGGTCAATGGGGAAAAGTAAACGTAATACCAAAATTCGTTTTTTTTGTTTTTTGTTTTTTTTGCTATGGGCAGTTTGATGTTTTTCAGTGTGGCTGCAGGCGGGGGTGGGTGAGTAGATAACAAACAAGTGAACTCATCCATCCCCGTGCCTCTGTGTCACTGTTCTTGGGTCCTGTTCACATCAGCCAGGGTCCTGAACCTCTGCTAGCTACAATGTCATGACCCTGGCAGGACACCACCCCAGTCACAAACTGGCTGAGTGGGCAATTGCTCAGCCAGGCTGTGACGTTGCTGCTGCAGCCAGCCAACAGAGGCATAGGGATGGGTGAGTTCCCTTGTTATTTTTTCTTGCCTCTACCTGCCTGCTATTTTTTACGGTTCATGGGACTTCCTCTTTAAAAAAATGTAAAAAAGCAGGAAAAACTGCTGACAGTTTTTTGTGGTGTTTTTTAAGTCCCCAGAAAATGTCCTGTAAAAGTTGAGTCTGAGGGAAGCTTTTTATTGTTTTTCTTCCTGTTTTTTTGTGTTTCACCTAGCTACATGTTTAAGTCAACCAACCAATAACTCTAAAAGACTAGAATAATGGAAATAAATATTATAGTTACAGGCTAAATTCAGCGGCACAACAAATGTTCATGCAATGGCTCTTGTAAACACAGATAGATACATATTTTTTATACATTGTTGTATAATTTACACATAAGAACTTTCTTTTTTAATTTTATATAAAAATATTTTTAATTTCTTCTGCAGATTTTATACTTGGTGGATTATAAGAGTACGCTGTGAATGTGAACAAAAAAAACTACAGGTAAAGTGGAAGCTGTCCAATGTCTGGTAAATAAATCTAAAGGATACAGCTATTGTTGTAACTATACAATGTAGTTTGTGTATTCACAAATTAGCAGAACTCCATTATAAACCATCAGAGCCTAACCACATCCACTCACAGTAACGCAGTTAGCTAAGTAATGGAGTCAATCAGGCTAATTTCAAGTACGCCATCGGCCAAAATGTTGTTCAGTCATTTGTGTAAAGGAGGAACTGGATATCCATCATAAAGGAGAATAGAAGTCACTTAGTATAGTTGCCAAATTTCTATATACTAATTTCTATATACTTGTGTTCAACTCACCAGATGTTGCTATCCTTCGCTTTGTTTTGGTTATGCCAAATATCACAAAGGTTTCATCATCATTTACAGATCTGCACTCTCTTTATCTCTTACTTCATTTCCTTCCTTCTTCTTTGTTGGTATTTTGAAGAAGTTCTCTACCATACAGTATATTGTCTCTATCCAATGTAAATAACCATTTATTTTTCTACATTTAACCAACAGCAGACTTTTTCAGTATCTAGGGTTAAATGTTTTCCCATGCTGTTTGGATTCTGGCTTGTCAAGGGAATAGGATGTCACTACTATAAATTACTACTATAAACTAATGGTAAGGCAATATATAAGAAATATAATATAAAGAGTACATAATGGTATGCAGTATATCAACAAATGTAACTGCAACAGGTATTCACCAATACAGCAATTTAACATATATTATAATGAAAAAAACCTTACTACCTACTGCACACCTGGATATGTGAAACTTGTACAGCTACACAGAGATACAGCTGGCAATGGGACCTGCTACTGTGTAAAAGATAATATCATTCCTTACTGTTTATTAAATGGTATGAAAAGGACTAATAATGATAATGCTTCCCACCCATGGTTCATTAGTTATGGTGGATAGGCACAGCAATGAGGGATTTACTACCTAGTCATAATGGGGTGCTCTGTAACTAGCATACCCTCTTTATTCACATTAGAAAGGGGCCCACTCAGTAGCGGATTATAATAGGTCCGTTTCGGGCAGTAGCGCGGGGCCCTGAGCTCCTGGGGGGCCCAGGGCCACCCAAAATGACTTTCAGTGGTGTATTATCTCCAGGCTACAGTTCAGCCATGATTTGCAAAAAAAAAATTTGCTGCTTTGCAATTTTGCACAAATCAGGGCATCATGACATTATCTATCCTGTACTATGAGCACCACGCTAGTTCTGCCATAGTTACAGTCCGGGTTGGGGCCCAGGCTTGGTAAACAGCCCGGGGCCTATGGTAAAGTTAATCCACCCCTGGGCCCACTGTAAGTCTGTAATATGGATATGGTTCAATATAGAGTACACCAAAAACAGATTAAAGAACAGTCAACTTGGAAAACAGCCATTGAACACTGTGCGTCACAAATTTTAGAAATATTAACACTTTACATAGGGTTATACAGTAAGTGTTAGGCATTCTGCTGTCCAGTTCATAAAGAACAATGATGGTTAATGATTGTACTCAGACAGGTACAGTAAATATCAACGAGAAGTACCTTTCAGCTTGAGTCGTTTTCACCATGTACAATCACAGACATGTGAGCCTATGTATATGACCCTTTTGCATCCTTATTTTAGTGGATCACTTACACTACATGGCATAATATCCAACCACATCTACATCCTGCTATAAGATTTCAGATTTTTATTTAATTACAATTCAAAATGGAGACATCATCGTATTAGATGCCCCAATTTCTGTCACTTTTGATTAATACTATGTTCTTGGAGGAGACCACATATTGATTTAAATGTAAGTCGACTCTAAGATCCCCATTTACCTAAACAGTTCTATGGAAGTCAATTATACGAAGCATGTTTTGTTACAAAAATTTTAAAATCAAGCCATCACACAAAATAAAATAGAAAATATTATTCACATCTTCTCAGTAAACAGCTTTAGCTATCTAACAGACCCTGAATATAACACTATACTTTTAACGTAATGTATTTGTTTTAGGTAACAGGTCTGAATTGTGAATATGAGGACATGGTCTTCACTTGCCTGGGCTCTTGCTGCCCTGGAAAATGCCCCCGGACACTTGAGCCTAGTTTACATAGTAACAAAAAGGCTTATGCTTATGTTGATAAAAAGGTATGGCCGGGATCATGATGTGAAGCCCTATCTAGCCATGTGCTTATGTACACCCCTATTTAGCTGCTGATAGATCTGCTTTAAGTTAATTCTGTTAGGTTCCCGTCACACCATGTTTTTGCATCTTGTACCTTTTTATATTTTCTGTTGCATGTTTTTTTAATGTTAAATCCACCCCCCCCCCCCCCCAAAAAAAAAAAAAAAGATAAAACAAAAAAAAACAGTACCTTTCACCAGGAACATGTTGTGAACAAGGTCTAACACAATTAATATAATTTTTTTTCTCATTCTTCTTCAGTGTCCATAAATCACCTGGTTACTAACAATGGCCACGATTTACTGCTTGTTGTCTATTTGTCAGTAGGCTTTGTTTAAATGTACATTTAGTTCAGTGGTAGTGTATTTACTATTGTGGTGCATGGGCTATGGTAATTTTGGCACTAACTGTCTGATCTAGCTTGTCTGGATTTTGTTTATACCACTCTTAGGGCCCAATTATAAGGAGCGATAATAGCCTGAATCGGCCCAAATTGGTTATTGTTTCGTGTAATAGAGATAATGATCATCCGATGCAATGATCATCAGCTGATCTTTTGTTTAGGCCCAGCCCTAAAATAGTCAGCTGCCAACTACGCATTGCTACGTGTAATAGCAATGCATGGCTGACGACTGACAATTCAACAAACAGTTTACATTAGCTGTCCACATTCCCGGTGTTCTCTTGCACTCTGCTTCCTCCCCGGTAACAGGTAATGTAAACTGTTTTGGCAAGGGCTGCATGGACATCGCTATGTCAGTGCAGCCCTTGGTAATTGATTATTGCGCCATGTAATAGGCCCAGTAAAGATTTAGAAGATCGGCACTCGTTTACAGTATTGATCAGTGTAATAGGACCCTTAAAGTGGTACATTGTGTAAAAGATATACAGTATGCTGCACAATCTATCGCTTTTGTTTCATAAATCTGACTAGAAAGTCTCTTGGAAAGGGACAGCTCCCACATGCTGTTGTCATGTTCGCCTAAATCTCTCTCTTCGTTTTGGTACCTATTATGGACTTTTAGGGTATGTACAGACAATGTATTATTTTTTAAAAGAATTCCCACTGTTTTCAATGAGAACAGCAGCATTTCTTTTCAGCCTGGACGGCATTGCATTGAAATTTTGCACACGTTGTACAAACAACGACCGTTGTTGGGTACAACTGTGCAAAAAAAAATAGCATGTTAATTAATAATAGCCGCTGTTCCATAAACAGTATCCGCTATTAATCTTCATTGCACACATGGATGCACTTTGTTCATCCATGATGTGTATTAAAGGAAATACTTAATTGATTTCTAGACACACCCCCAATGGGCCTTCTGGAAACATTCAAACAAAGGTCGGTGTTCGGCCAAATAATAACGGCTGTTGCTAAGCACCTGCCGTGGTTATACAGTGTGTGAACATAGACTAACTTTGATATGCCTTCATGATCCCCTGATATAATGATATCCCCAGGGGGAAACTCGTCGAGATTAGACAGATTTTTTGGGATTCTATTCTTGTTTTACACTTTTCTTGTACAGTTTATCATCTAGGAGTAGTAGGGATAGACTTGGCAGGCAGGGGTAGATAAGCGCCGGAATTGGGTTTAGTCTCAAGTGCCTTTTTTGTTTTTGTGTATTGTGAGGTTAATTCTAAATTCGGGCTAACAGAGAATCAAAGGAAATGGGGAAGCATAAGCTGGGATCTAAACCCAGTGTACGTATACCCTGTTTCTCTATAAGCCTCTACTGTCTACTATTTACCTCTATTCCATTCACCCAAGTGGGCGCATACATTGGTTTTATGACTTTTCATATGCTGCTTTTTCATTTAGGTTTTAATAGTGTTAATAAAAGATATGTTTTAGAAACAGGATTTTCTATTTGGAGTGATACTATGGCCCAAATAGTGAACAGGAATAGTTAAAGTGACTATCCTATAAGCGAAAAAACGAAATGCTAGCTGGTCATCAAGTCCCCCTGAGTATTTTGAGCCATCCTCCATCAAGCATTTCCCTGATTGGTCCATTTGCGTTCTCACCCCCTTAGCTTTCTTTTCTGCCCACTGCTGTCATTACTATTGCACAGTAAACGCAGGACTGTTTTTTTCACTGATTTTGCATCACATCACCCCAATATGCAAAGATGACGCGCGCATGGTGTAACCATGTGCTGCATAACACCATCTGTTTACCAGGGGTTGAGGGGTGTAGTGTAGGTTTAGATCTCTGCTTGCTGACTTGAATGAAAACATTCTAGTTCTATCCAGACGCTCAGAACATCTATAACACTATAACAATATGCAGAGCTGAGACACAAAGACAGGTACACGTACCTGCATTCACTGACAGCAAGCAGAAATAGAACTAAAACTTTTCATACAGAAACCTAGGCTCAGGGACACATGTAAGTCTATGGAACCAGCACAGGTGCATGGAGATGATGTAGATTATGTCTCCAGGGGTCGGGTTACCAAGTCAATAGACAGCTTACCCGGCCCCCAGAGAGGTGATCACATGTCCTCAGACCACAAAGGGAGGGGGGGAGAGGGAACTGAGCGTGGTCTGAGTGGACCGAAAGTAGAAGATTTTAGACAACAAGAGTCAACAAGAATGAGAAAAAAACAGGGAAAGGGTGAAAGATAGGTCATACTATACATGTATATTAGACATAGGGTGGTATTGGGAAGAGGGATTGCTTGGGATAATGTTTTTGTTACCCGGATAACCCCTTTAATGTGGCAGAAAAACCTGAGCTCCTCAAAGCTGCTAAAAACAATCCAAAAGTGAAATCTAGGCCATTGTTCACAGGAACGGCAGTCAGAAGCAAACTAATAGATTACTGTGGTCAACTGCTTGTATCTTTCCACTATATCTCTACACTTACTGTATGATTAGGAAAATCTAAACTACATGGATATTAAGTCCATTAGAAAACTAAGAAACGTTAGTTCCAGCAGACAGAAAACCTTTATTATGAGCTAAGTAAATAAAATATGCCAAAGTTGCTTAGTGTTCTCTCATTTGTAAAATGCATTAAATGGTATAAAGTTTAGTCACAGCAAACCGTTCAGCTGGGCCAGCCAACAAATGAGGGTGTGGGCCTTAAATGTCAAAGTATAAAGAACCTATTCAGGCTGCTTCCCCCACTCAGAAGTCCAGGCTCAATATTTCGGGTAATGTAAAAGTTACTGAAGAAAGAAAACACATGTGCAAGTTACTTCAGTTCAGAAACAGAGCCAAACAAATGGCTGCAGGTGTTGCCTCTTTATTGAGACCAGCTTAAAACATTAATAGGTTTTTAAGAAGTATTTCATCAGGTAGGCCTGTGTATACCTTTATTGCTGTTTGTATAACACATTAGGCATTGTGGGATTAAAAGCCAGGCTGTGTTGAAGGTTATTTGAAGAAATTGTGCCCATTAAATAAAGCTTATATGATAAATAGGTGCAAAAACTTTCAGGCGGCTGCTGGGTTGTGTGAAACTTTAACAGAAAGAAATGAAAAGGTGTCAGCCGTCTTTAAGGTTTCAAGGCAAATAATGAACACGCCACTTTATAGCTTATAAATTGGTGTCTTTTTCAATATTATAAAGCAGTATGGATGTAACTACATTTTACACACTTATTAAAGACGGCATTAAAGTAGACCTTTTTACTTTAAGTATTCAAGATCCTTGTCAGATGGATCCCAAACGTCTCATGTACGGTGCCCATTAAAATCTGGGCACATACTGCACCTCGGCTTTACACACAAGAGATTTTTTCCCCACTGAAAAACCATGTAGCAACACATAAGGTGCCCTCAGGTTGACATCATGAACCTGTCGTACAGTGTGTGTAGCAATGAACAAGTCTCCGCATGCTGGCTTATGTAGCTTTGGTCCACCAGTGATACTGAAAGTACAGAAGGGAACATTTGAAAAATGTTGGGAATGGAAATAAAGAGGAAATGTTTTATGTGCTACATCTAGTAAGGAAACGTCTCTACTGGAGTGAAATGGCAAATCAGTAATATTTTCTCTGGGGGGAACATAACAGAATGCATTGTTATGGAATAAAAGCTCTTCAAATGACTGCTGCTTTGAGAACATCTGCCCTGATCTGGAGAACATTCTTCTCTTATGGATTTCCAATTTTAAAGGGACTTTCTGCAAATCTATCTACGGCTCATTCTACCTTTTCTTTACGAGCAGAGCAGGAAAACAAAGCCAAACAGTGCTGAGCCATGCGCTTCGGCCTCTTTGTTTCAGCAATTGGCAAGAGTCTTAACACACGGCCCCCTACGAATCACAACTTCTGATATGCCTCTATCACATGTCAGAAGTTTACTAAAATGATACAGTACAGTAGTGGTCAAACAGACTTTTTATTAGCAATAAAAGCCATTCCTATTCACAAAAAAACCACCCAGCTCCTGCTGTTATGCCAAAGATGTATGTGGTATTTAAATGGATGTACCATGAAAATAATTCTGTGGGAAAGGTTTAAAAGTGTGTGTGTGTGTGGGGGGGGGGGGTGCTTGAAATCATTGTCTTATTGTTAACCATGGTAACCTCCAAGAAAACTTATTATTTTGCATCAAAAGGTTTTACCTGCTGCTTGCTGCCCCTAAATCAACTATTTATGAAAACGAGAGGTTCAATTGCTGTGAGGTAGGTTTAAAGGACCCCAGTCTAAAAAGTGCCAGGACCAACTGCTAACATGGATTCAGGGCTTGTTTAAGAATGGCAGTAGGCAGGTGTCAGTGCATCTGGATGCACAGAGAGGCAAGTCTGGGTCAAGAAGGGCAGCAAAAGAACACTTTTTTCACAAAAAAAAAAATATTGTGTCACACCAGCAGTAAAACATCTCAAGGCCATTCATGTGTGGGGCGATGGCTCGCTTTTTGTTGGATGAGCTGACAGTTTTAGTGATTTTATTTTTGGTAAATGTGATATTTGAACAATTTTTGGTCACAAGGCAGCAATGTAACAAAATGTGAAAAAGTGGATTTCCATATGCACAATATGTTGTATTGTAATGCTAAAGAGTACTGTAAAGCAACTGGGCATTCACATATCTAAAGGGTAGTTTCTATTACGTCAGTAGCTATTTTAATATTTCTTTTTAAGTGTTTAAGTTTCAATTTCTCTACTAACAAGTTCAGAAGAATCTCTGCTGACTAACATGCACTGAGAAATCTGCAGAATGCACCCATTCGGAGTTTCTCATGAACGTTGGCCTACTGCCTCCCATATGCCCCATACAGCTACAGCTTGAAATGTGTCACATGCACATGAGCTCTTGTTGACTTGTTACAATTAGTACAATTAGGATTTTCTGCATGATGCAGATGTGGATTGAGACTATTTTAGCCTATTACATGAAATGTCAGACAGTATTCTACACTGTGGGCGTTTGGTTATGATATAGAAAACAATTCAGCAGTCTGTAACAACCCTGCTTCTAGAAAAGAGAGTTGCCTCCTATTTTGTAGTCAGTCAGTGTCAGACAGCCAGAATATTAACTACAATAAATGGCATCCGGACTTATGTCAGAAAAAAAGTATATCAGAAAAAAGTACTCCACTCACTACAATGAATATATAAGGATTTAATGTACACAGATGTAATGTACAAAAATATGACCGTATTGACAATCACGGCCACAATTAACAAAATACGGCTGTTTTTCCTCTCAAATGATGGCTGTCCACAAAAAAAAAAAAGTCCAGAAACAAGACATTGTGTGAGCATAGCCTTAGGCTATGTTTAGTAAAGAACGAACGCTGATTGCAACGGTTCCGTAAAAAGGTTCCTTATGTGTTCACTCATACTCAAAGAGCATAAATTATACTTCTTGTTATACTATTTATTTTCTGCAAATACACTGCATGCTATGGTGACTAAACATACTGAAATGTAGCATTGGTGGTCTTTTCATAGGATGTCTTGACCATCTCTGACATATGAGGAATCCTGACAATAAGAGCAGCTGAGAATAGAATATTTTGTGTCCACTGTCTGGCATTCAGGGTGAAAGCATGCTTGCTGTTAATCTGTTACTGAACTCTCCAAAAGATAAATTTAGGTTTCAGGAAGGAAGTAGAGTGGGCGAAATGATGACGAAGGCCTGTCTTTGGTACTGCTCACCAATTTCTGAAAAAGTTCATTTCACTTTTTATACACAAATATATTCAAAAACAAATAACACCACAAACTAAACAAAAGCAACAGCGTTCATTTTTAAAAAATGCTGAATAAAAACCAGCGTAGGTGGCATGAGAACCGCAAATTCAGACAACTGTGTTTAGATAACAAAGGTTTACTGCATACAGTATAGGAACATCTCGCTTTATGTGATAAGTCTCCTTTTTATCATTCCCTTTCAAAGTATATATCATCTACATGTATGCTTTTTTATTCTCATCCCTTCCACCTTTGTTACTGAGTAGAATATGTCACTTAATGCTATTCCATTTAAGTGCCCAGGGGGCATTCCCTAGCATTGGAAGTGCCCAGGTAGATCCAGACTGTCTTCTCTTTATCTAGTGGTTGTCAAACATGGGGGGGGGAGGGAAGATGTAAGTGGGCTGGGGAGGGTGGTGAATAAGAGGAGGTGGGCTGGACTTGCCTGCACTCCTGCTGTGCTGTGGGACGCCCCCTGGGCACACAAGCTTTATTTGCACATCAACAAAAATGTTTAATCTGGAGAGCACATTTGAAATAAACGGTATGCCCGGAAACATAACAACAAGCCCTATGTATCCATGGACCTATTTACACCACTGACAATAAATAGCTGTAGACATTTTTGACTCAAAGCTTTGCATTAAATACATGACTAAATAATAAAAATGGAATTGTTATAAAGTATACCTGTCATATCAAAAACAGATTAGAAAAAAGTTAGAGGTAGAGAGAACTGGGCTCTAGCAGCTGTACAAAATATAAATCGAATACAAAGTATACAGTACCTCTCTAGGGAGAGGTTAAGATTTGCAAATAAGGGTGCCTTCACACACAACGTATCTGCAGCAGATCTCACACTGCGAATTTGCATCGAAATCCACTGCGGATACTTGCTAAAGCAAGCAGGAATGGGGACCCGGTACAGTATCTTCCCAGGCCACGGGGGTTAGTGGCGCTTCTGACAGCTCTCTCGGCTGTGATCTTTTCTGCTGTGTGAGGAGGAGGTTCACAGTCAGGAGAGAACAGCAACGCCGTCACACTACAATAGTTAATAATAATGATCATCCCTGTCCCGTTGCTGTGCCTGATTATTTAACCTGTCCCATTGTTGTAATTGATAGTCTGCATTATCCCCCTTTACTGTACTTGATAATCATCCTTGCCCCTGTTGAACTTGATCGCCGATCGGTGAATGCCACCGATGTTAGTGTACATGATTGTTGCTCCTGCTACTACACGCAATCGCTTAGTCGGGCTAGGATGTTGCAGCTGGAAGAGCCGGGTATGTGTTGTACCTGGTTTCCAGAAGGTGATGACAGCTGGCTGCTGTGAACGGGACCTAGGAGCAGCTTAAAGGAGGCGAAGGAGGAGTTCACTTGTTTATTATTTTATCTCACCCCCTTTGCCTGCCGATTTTAGTTTTTGTGGAACTTCCTCTTTAAGCAGCAAGCCCTCTACTGGCATCATGAATGCCAGAGGGAGATAAATAAGTGTACATTCCCTCTTCAAGGAATGAAGTTTCTATTTTTTCAGATTCCAACAGTATGGTGCTTTACAACACTGATGCTGGGCACTGCAGCTAGTGATCTCAGACCTGTGTTTGAATGCATGAGTGTGGAAACTTTCATGGCCTCCCCTTGTGTCTGAACAGTTCTTGGTCCTATATTTGCCGGAGAAAGATCAGAAGTGACGTAAGAAAATTACTTTACTAAAAGAGTAGTAGATGCTGTGAACAAACTTCCAGCAGATGTGGTTGATAAATCTACACTAACAGAATGTAAACATCGCAGAAAAATAGAAAAATCGCTGCAGCCATATACATGCCTGTAATGCTCGTCTGAACCTTCTCCTAGATGGGTAAGTGGTATAGGAGGCGTTGCTAGTGCCCTGGAACTCACAGGGCTGGTCAAATGCAATGTCCAAAAGTATTCCAGCGAGACAGCGAGGCTGTCTCGCTGGAATACTTTTGGACATTGCAGAATGTAAACATGCCTGGGATAAACATATATTTATCCTAATATAATAAGAGGGGAAATACAAGACTAGATAGACCAAGTGGTCTTTTCTGCCGACAGTCTTCTATGTTTCTATTAGTACCTTATAAGTTGGTAGATGTATGAGACAAAACATTCTCACAGCAAATTTTCTAAAAGGTGGCATCTTAGGACAGTACGGTGTTGAAAAACAAAGCACTCTTCAGTCTGACTTATTTTACTCTAAAGAGGCTGAGTTTTTAAAATGGTTAGCAATAGGTGTTACTGAAATAATTGAATTCACTCATTAGAAGGATTGTGCACACACTTTAGGCCATGAAGATATAGCAATATATACATGTATAACACACAATGAAATTTTGACTGCAACTTCCATCTGTTTCAATACCTAAAGATAACTTGCCAAAATACACACAAGTAGAATTTAAGGTCTGCCTCTTCATTGCTAAAGCTATAAAAATGTAATAGACTGCTATTGTAATATATGGTGTAAATCTATTGATCATAGCTGTGTAATAACAGACCAATAAATCTACTTTTCCTTAACCATCAAAAAGCCAAACTGGTACCACCGATCACTTAAGGTGACCTCATCCCAAATTAGACGCTCTAATTTCAGCTGTCGTGAAAAATGTCTTTAACACAGCCTTCTCAGTCGAGCCATATGTCTGGAGCAGCAGTGCTCACATAATAAGACTTAGTAGTTTACTATAATTTGGCACCCATTATTTAAAGCCTAAGATTTCTTACATATACATCTCACTAGGTAAGCACATGGTAACTATTTGCTGGAGTGATTTTAAGCTTTTTTTTTTATAGCTGGTGAGATGGGACATATGTATTCTCCAGAATCTTGGGGGTTAACTGGAGTCCCAATATGAGATCACATGGTGAATGTTGAAGGCTGAGCACCTGGAATACTAGCTAGAGGTTACTTCATGACTGAATGATATAAAGTAAATGAGGTATACTCAATTCTGTTAACACACTTGGTTTTCCCCTCTTAACCGAGATGTTTTGGGCCGTTGATGAAATACACATCAACAATCATTTGGTTCAACATATTTTTCAGACATGTTATCAAAGTATTTTTTTTTTTCCATAAGATGACGATACAGCCGTAAAAATTGGGACATGCTCCAGTATTGGGAAATTTCTCAGCATCAAATTCCCTCACCTTAATAGTTTACTGTCATTGTTTGCTGATCTGTGTTACAAAGAAAGCTTTTTCCATTGGGGTTGTTGATATAGTTAGTGTCCATTCTGCTATAGTCACTGTCTAATCTTTTGTGATCAGTAATATTTTCTTCCTTTACAAGCCACCTCCATTTAACTTCATACTCCCCTTGTATACTAGAAACTACTAGCAATAACACCTGTTATTTTCTGCTTATCAATATCCAGATACTACTTGACTCATAGTCACTTCTTTAAGGCATTTTAAGAACAAAAACCATAGCCTTTTACATCTACAGGTTTGTTACCACAGTTTATATGGCTATTTTATTTTATACATCTATACTATCTACCGCATTACCCTTTATACCAGACATTACCTTATAGATTGTGGACTGTAATCCATTTGTTGATAAGCCAGACAAAACAAAATCTGTGGTGACATAATTTATGTTAAAGAAATCAGATAATGATGAATATTTATTATTTTGCCGTCAATGGGAAAATATTGAGTCTCATATGGTAGAGTACAATTGTTTGCCAGAAAGAAAATGAATGTTGTACCCTATCTTAATAAACAAGGGCTGTTCGCTACTTCTTTAACAAGCACTTTGAAACCAACTGCTGACTTCAAGCCAACGTCTTGGAAATTATTTAATAATAAAATATTTGAGCATAATTCCAAGAAAGTGGGCAACAATAAATATCAATATGGCAGCATGTGTGGTTAAAACTGGTTTGTAGGAGAACAGACGCGCAGGGTAAATATGATAGATTTTCCCATAAATTACTCTGAAATGTTAACAGTGATAAAATGACAGATGGAAATAAACAAATTATAAATACAGAAATACAAATAAAATACAGATTACATGTTTCTTGTACTATTCTTTGCTCAGCCTTATACAGGATATCCTCTACTGTCTCTATGGCCTCCACATGATCAGTGATAAGGAACTTATTGCTGATTATTTCACCCCCTTAAAGGTCTACACCTTATATTTTAGTCAGCCATACCTGCCACTGTCAGCGGGTTCGCCCATTGTTATAAGGCGCATGGGGTTCTTCCGACTGTTAGTGGAGATGGGCGTAATCATGTTGAAGGAGATAACCCTCAACATTCTGTGCTGAATGTTCTTGTGTATGGGGAGGACAGGGGCCAGACAATTATTGAACATTTATGGCTACCCTAAAGCGAATCGGTCAGGCCCTAGCTGAGGTGCTGACAGTGTGCTGTAGTCCCCTAGTGACCATCTTGCCTTTTGGTAATTTGTCCATCCAGTGGATTATGCACAATTTCACGTCTCTTACTGTAATGAAGTGTCAAAGAGGAGTTGAAGCTCAGCATTTGTGACACACTATGGCACGCCTCACCACTCCTTCACCCTCCCTCTTCTTCATGTATATTCTGTCTGTCTGTCAGTAGCTGCCAATAGAGGACTGATCTGCAATCAGATATAGTTAAATATCTGAGCCCAAGTGTGTTGGAGGTGTGGTCTAGGGGTAAATCACTTGTCTAGAGATAAGCAGTTCTTTATTTGGTTCAAATCTCTAATGGAAATTAAATATTTTTTTATTTTTTTTTTTCTCATTATTGTATCATTTTTAAAAGTTCCCAATCAGGTCCAAATAAATTAAGCATTTTTAATACAAAGATGAGAAGAAAAAAAAACTATATATTTTTTACTTTTCTTATCATTGTATTAAAATGAATTTGGACCTGATTGGGAATTCTTTGCAATTTTAATAATTATTAAATAATGATAAAAAAAAAAAATATTTTATTTCCATCAGGGGATACGAACCAGAGAAAGAACTGCTGGTGGGCTCTAGACAGGTGATTTACGCCCAGACAACATCTCCAACACATTTGCTCTCAGAGATTCAACTATATCTGAGTGTGTTCCTTTCAGACATAAAATGCCTACAGAGAACTGATCTGTAATCAGAGACACTGGCTGACAGCTGAGTAAGCAGAAGGCCGGGCAGCAGAGATTATTCATGAAGAGGAGGGAGGAGGAAGGAGTAGATGGGTGTGATAGAGTGTGGCACAAACGCTGAACTACAACTCCTCTTTGCCTCTTCATTACAGTGGGAGACGTAAGATTGTGTATAATCCACTGCACAGACAAATTACCACAAGGCAAGATGCTCACAAGGGGACTGCCAAGTACAACACACTGTCAGCACCTCAGGTAGGGCCCAGGTGCTGAGAGATTCCCTTTAAGGGATTGAAACCTAATTATCGTCAACAGATTGAATGTGGGATAAAAATTATTTTATATGTATCCATCTGCAATATAAGATGTTCTTTGTATATACTGATGCAGAGGGGCTATCTATATTTCTCATTGATGCTTTATACTTTACTTTAGAAAATAAAGGAAGCAAAAGTACCCAAATTATTGAGAAAACATGAGTTGTTGTGTTGTATTCTTTAGCCAGTTGGTTGTAATTGGAAAACTGTAGTAGGATATCAACAGGCTAGTTTACTATTTGTGACAGTCTTAGTGGTCAGTGGTCTGGCTTCACCTCTAGTTCTATTTTTTTTTTGTAATAGTACATTATGGGGTTTACCATCCTGCCTAACCTGTTTTTTAACAGCATTTAGTGATATGAACATAGACAGTGAACATCTCCAGACCCTATTCTTTGTATGTGAGCATGCTCCATAGGCTAATTTTACAGGAGAGAAGGGGTGATTTGTGGGCAACAGCTATTGTGTATACCTCTGTGTTATATATATATATATATATATATATATACTGGTGTCAGCTTTAAATGCAATTCTGTCTGTGGTGATAAGAAGGGCACCACTGGGAAATGATCAGAAAAGAACAGGAAGTCTGAGCTTAGTTTCAACCCTAGTGGCTAAAATGAGCACTGCAAAATTTCCAGATTATTTTATATTATGCATAGTAAAATGGAGAATTAACAAAAAAAAAAAAAAAAAAACACAAAATATTCTATGAAAATATTTAGCATAAAAATTTAATTTAAATAGTAGGTCTGATGATAAATTCCCTTTAAAACCAGTTGAAATGGAAGTTTAAAAATTAGCATTATTTTACTATTACAAAATACAGACACTTTTATTACTGTCAAATAATACTGTCAAAAAACTACTGGAACATATCTTTATGGTCAATGAGAAAACTTCCATGTATACTAAACAGGACTGTCAAGACCAGTTTGAAAAAAACTCTGCCATTGTGAGGTAAGTTTCTCTGTCCTCACCTGTAATAGTCGATAAATTCTCGACCTGGAAGGTTTATGAGACTTTCTGTACCCCACCTTTCTTCTTGCTTATTCCTAGTTCCATAACTGAGGACATCTAGAAATAAACCCTGCCCTCAGGGATTTGCTCTGCACAAACGTTCAGATCCCTCCTCCATTCCATTTATTCTCTTTTGCTTTGCTCTCCTGACTTCCTCTTATTGTTCTACCTCAAACGTCAATTCATGTCTATACAGTCCTTGGAGCACAGCATATATATTTATTTCTATTTGTATCCATTGTAGAATTATTGCCTTTGTTTATTATGTATTAAATTAATTTTTTATCATCCTCTACCCACTTTTGTGAATTCATGTTTGTCAGTCAGTAGGCGAGTAAACAAATGTATGTGCATGACAGAAGCACAGTATAGTATTAAGAAATGTAAGTCCGTAAGATGATCAAAATGAACTGTTACACCTAGAGGGACCAGACCACTCTGCAGTTTAGTACATAGCTATATACAGAAGTGGTACAGAAGTCTCAGCATGAATACGTCCACAATTATGTTACTAATACATATATCATGGATTCTAGTGCTGTCTAGGATTTGACCGTCAAAAAAATGGAAGCTATTATGGACATTATCCAAGCTAAAGTTCCACCAGCTGTACATCCCTGACATACAGCATTATTTAGTATTATGTAGAATACATACAGTTGTGATAAATAGTCCATGAAGGCCATATTGGATATATTATTGCAGGAAAGCATGTGGCATTGAAATTCTTCCCACAGCGTCACCTGCTCATTTCCCTATACCACAGTTTATGGCTTGATTGATACACAAGGGAGCATTTCTTATAAGGAAGGCATGAGGAAAGACTGCATTGTGCAAAGTTCCTTTCTCACCGCATACCTGAGACATTTTACTGTACATAATCCACTTAATGCCAACTGTTTATAAAATCAACCTGTTTATTTTAATAAAACAAAGGAAATTTACAATTTGATCTTCATTGTACAAACAAAATTCACAAAGTATAATTCAATTCACAAAACTGATGTTCAAAAGTTTAGCTTAAAATAATGTATTACAACCTGTCACCACAAAGTTGTGATGTAAGGGCTGATCACTAAAAGAAATATACTTGATTCTATCCCAGGTAAGTCAAATGATATTACACAACCTTGGTTCAATTTTTATAGAAAATAGAAGCTATATACTAAGCAGCAAAATCATGTAAATGCCCAGAATATAGAGGTAACTATTAGTAAATTGGTGGTATTTACTGTCTACCTAATGCCTTTAGACCAATATTTAGGATGACCCATGTAAATACTTAAATCTTTTTATGCTGCCAATTTACCCTTTAAATAATCAACACATATTAGTCGAGGTCAGCTACACCTCCTCAGCAAATTGTACATATATGACATGCAACAATATAAATCTTACTTGCAGTAATATGAGCAGCAAACAATGAAAACAAGTTTATTTTACATATATATTCAAAAAAAATCTCACAATGTAATTTTTGATATAATACATTAGGTGATTGTTTTTACAAAAATGAATATGTTGTAAAAAAAAAAAAAAAAAAGGTATATGAAAGTGATTCCTATAGGTGTTTTCATGACATCCCTAAGATTGTTACACCTCAATCAACAAGGAAACAGTGCGATAATTCCCATGCACCCATCTTAACACAGATGAGGTAGCATGGCTTAGATCCATGTTCCACTAAGGACTCCATGTAAAAATAAATATCAAGATTCTAGCTGAAGATTGCTAGACCTCTGCCCTGCAAAGGTTTATCAAAAAAGAGTCTTTGTTTCTTCCCCGGCCACACCCAGATCAGCAACAGCTGTTTTGTTCTGAATTTTGCATAGGCTACTGCCAAAACAGCGGGTGAGACCTTTCTTCCTATTCCCACCCTTTTCTTCCCAACTCACCCCAGTTGCACAAAAATGCAATCCTTCAAGCCATAACTTGTTTTAGATTACATTAAATTGAAAATAAAATCTTTAAAAGAGACATTCCTGAAACAAGAAAGTTCATTGTTTGGTTGATCTCACAAACAATAGCACTGTATACATCTCATGCAAAATACATGTTGTCCCCAGTACTCTGTCATCTAGTAGACCTGAGATATGGGCCCTCAAGGAATTGCACCATTTGAAAGGTTTAGCTACTTATATTGTATGTTTTTGGCACCAAATAGGATGTTTGTAAATGGGAGGTTGGATAGTATGCTTTTCAGATTAGCCAGAACAAAACAAACAGTTCTTTTCTAGAAAGATTGCCACTTTCCCTCATCCACCAGGAGTTGTTAAGAAAATGCAGAGCCGTGTTTTTCTCAAGTTTTACAAAAGACATTTCAGTACTTTAACAAAACTGCAAGCACCTAGCTTCAGATATATAAGAAACACTTTCATGAGTCATTATGTTACCATTGGCTGGCAGATAGGTGAATTGTTGGTACTGGCTTCTTTTCCTCTTTCCATTGCAGACGTAAAAATTTACTTGAACTGGGCTGGATATTCTTTGATTGCGAAATGTTGGGATCTCCACAACTAGTGAGTTCTGGAATAATAAGAAAAAACTAAAGTGAATCAACAATGTCCAATAATTAATCACGTTTCCATCTACTGATTAGAAGAGATATATATATATATATATATATATATATATATATATATATATATATATATATACACATACAAACACTACAAGTTAGGTTCAGAAATCTCAGTGACTGAAAATCAGTCTTATTATCTAAATGCTGCTGCTGTTTTGGCTGCAAGAGCATGGATTTCTGCAATTCATTCATCATTCATTTTTTTTTTTTTCTTTTTGTTCAAACTGAACATTTGATTGTGGGATACAGGCAATAAAGTAATTCTCTACGTAAAAGACCCATAAATGATTTTCTGAAAACTAATTATACTTACAGGCTTGAACATTTCTTTGTCCGTTTTGGCTTCCATTTCCCAGACATGATGACCATCTAAAAAAGGAAAACACATTCGTTTAATGTTAGCCAATGACATGTTAAATCTTTGGTACAAACTGTTTGCACTGTTAGTAAAATAGTTTCTAGAGAAATATTCTGTAGGTGTTTGCTATATTTTTAGTTTAAAATGAATGGGCTATGCTAAGGCTAGGCCATCAGATTGGCCCAGATCTGACCCTCAGCAATTGCTGCTGAGGAGGTGTGTGAAGGGGCCATAGTGCTTGTGTGAGTGCTGTGGCCTCCTTGCTTTTTACACTACTTCATGTTGCACATGTCCAATGCCAGTAAACAATAAGAGGCTGTAATTCCATTCACAGCCACTATGAATGAGATGGCACAGTAAACAAAAGTGAGGAGAGACAGCACTTGTTGGCCCCATCAAACAGTTGATTGGTGGGAGTGTGAAAGTCAGACCCCCACCGATCTGATATGGCCTATTCTAAGGAAATGATGCTAATAAATAATGAGTCCTCTAATAAGAATGATGAACAAATATAATAAGGGGCCTGCACTAATCTATGAGATGTGAATTTGTTCAATAAAAATAATATATTGGCAAGTAAAATTATCAGTAAATCTTACTCAACCAACTGTAAGTGCTTATCGCTCTACAAATTTTCAAAAAGCATAATGCATTTAAGTATCGTGTTGTAATTTGTACATCTAAATGGCAATATAAGCTGACTTTACAAAGCCTAAGTGATCCATGAGATTAGTATTACATTGTACTCTTCATGTACTGTAGGCTGTATAAAGTTAAGATATATAAACTAATTTAGATTGTCAAAGTATTCTGCAGTCATTTTGTACTTTTTTGTGTGCAAAGTTGAAGACGTCAACACGCTGCATACCTTTGAAACTTTTTTCCAGGGTTTGGAAATGTCCTCTGGCACAAACTAAGGTATGAACTCATATAAGAAAAGGGATCTCTCTTATGTCATCCTTTCCATTATCATATGTTGCTGCTTCGGGTGGAATGTATTTCCTTCTTTAGCCTTTCATTTACATTTTTTTTTCAGAAGTAGAGTGCATTTTTCTACTATCTTTCATATATCAAATGAACAACCTGTGAACGGTGCAACCCCAGGATGACTGGAAGTTCTACTGACTTCTGCATTGTGGAAACCATTTAGACTACTTCAGGGAATATCCCTCTCCACCTCCAAACCATTACACAAACAATAATACATTTTCATATTCAGCTCCCTGTATGTCCATTATTCAAAGTAAGAAATGTCACAGCCAAAAATACAGAATCGGCCCATTCATATGCTTTGTTATGGATTGCCAGTGTAACAGCTTGAATATATAAATTCATTGACAGCTAATTATTTTAAAGACGCTTAATGCCTAATGTGTCTCACAGAAAAATCATTAGTAATTCCCAAATTCCCACACAACAGTTACATGAAATATTCAGATATTTATAGTCATCATTTTAGTACTATATAATATATATATATATATATATATATATATATATGAGAGAGAGAGAGAGAGAGAGAGAGGGGGGGGGGGGGGGGTTATCTAATCACCAGGCAGAATGGTGGGGGTCTGACTACTGGGCAAAATTGGACAATCACCAGTCTAAAGGTGGCTGTACACCTTCAAAGACTGATGGCTAAACAACTAGTCAACTCTCCCGTCAAGCCAGTCCTCCCCATAGGCAGAAAGATTCTGCACAGGTGAGTGTTTGTGTTTTTTATGGTAAGGAGAGGGTTAAGTGGCAACCAGGCAGTTCTGGCTGTAGTTTATCTCTCTAAAAACAAAGAGGTCAGGCAGTGATCTTTCATCACGTCTAACCCCTATCTCCTCCGACAACATCTGTTGATGGATGGTCAGGAGAGCTTCATACACCTTAAACTATCAGAGTGATGGGTACAGACGTCAAAAGCATAAAATGTATAGGGACCTTAATCTTAATAGCCTATTGAAAACCAGGGGCAGCATGAATTACTAATGTGCTGGAGAGCCTTTTATTGTGTCAGGTCATGCAGCATTAAATTTGGGACAGGTTCCCTTTAATGTTTATTTCTTTGTCTTTTTCCACCAGCTAGGTTTACTTTGGACTGAAATTGTTATGTTGTTGTTCTGCACTTTACCTAACTACAAACATGTCTTTTATTTAACCATTACATCTTGGTCAGTTGTAGGGGTTGTTTCACCAAGGCACCCTTTGCCATTATACCCTATTGGACTCGCTATACATCTAGGATAACGGTAAATTTTGGCTGACCATTTTAATTTTTCTGATATGCCTAGGAGTCACCATAGAGAAAAATGTTCAATGATAGCTAGTGCAAAGACTAAACAAGGTCCCGTTACATCTTATACTCTTGTCGGTAATACACACCACCTATGGCAGATTTGACCATTGGTATTGGTGTATGGGGCTCTTCTTACCATCCACCAACAGATGATGTAGGTTAAGGGGTTAAGGGGTCAGGCATGATAAAAAAAAAAAAATCATCACCTGACCTCTTTGTTCTGAGAGAGATAAGCCAAAGTCAGAGCTCTCTGGCTTGCACTTTCCCTCTCCCCATAGAAAACAAAGCAAGGCTCGCCCATGCTGAACATTCCTGTGTATAGAGAACAGGGTGTGAAAGTGATACCAAACAGTTGTTCGGCCATCGGTTATTGAAGGTGTATGGCTACCTTTAGTCATTTAGCTCATCTTCAATATATTTTAAGTGTTTCTCTGGTTATAACTTTCAAAATCTAAATCAACAGAGGGTGTGATATAAAGCATGTTTGCAATTCACATTATTTTTATTTTTTTTATCATGCTTTAAACAAAGCTTTACTTACTTGTATCCGGGTCCAGTCTCCTGAGGGCAGCATTTTGGTTTTGTGCTAGCTAAAAAAGAGACTAAACACAGAAAGTCCCGTGTTTCCCAAGTCATCTGGGCTCATAGAGAAGGCAGTCATGTAATTGATGGACACATTGAGCCGTGACACTCTGTACTGGTCAGACTTCATGTGTTTAGTCTCTTTTTATCAACCAACACAACTCAGAAAATCTGCCTTCAGGAGACTGGACCTGGATTTCTGGTAAGTATAGCTTTGAATTACAGCATGAAAACTAAAAAAATATATATACTTAATGTACATTGCAAACTTGCTTTATATAACTACTGGTACCCTTTAAAGTTATCTAAAGTAATTATCTACTGCTCATAAATGTCAAGTTTGGAAAGGACCACTAAAAGTAAATGAGTTATTCTTTCTAATTACTAATTCCATTTCTGCCTTTCTGCCTGGTGAATGATACCTGTTGCTACAGTAGTTTGACATACTGGAGATCAGATGTCAGAGCACTGCAAAGCAACTGCTTTTGAATATGTATGTCAGCATATAGGCTAGGCAATGCAAATATTAGTTATTTTGAACTTGACCGCACAGCCTTTGCATGCTTTAAAAAAAAAGTATCTCAAGAGCTCTCAGTGAAAGCCCTTTTTGTTCTGCATCTAGTCTCACGCCCCATACATATAGACATTTCACATACAGAGCAACCTGATTTATTGCAAATGTCTGAAATAATCATATTTTGTGTACAGAAGTCTCTTTGTGCAAGAAATCTGTTTCAAACAGGACTCAGGTATTTGTGTTAGCTTAGAAACATTTGGGTCGCTTGCATTCTCAGGCAAATCGATTTGCAGTTCTCAGCTTAAAGAGGTTTGCCTTTCTTGTGATGAAGTGCGGACTTTTCATTTCTCTTATTTTACACTCCTACGTTGCTGAAATCTCAAAGCTATTAAAAAAAATTGAATAGATTTTGCAGTGGTTGGGGGAAAAAAGTGAATGTGGTGCCAGTATCCAAATCTTCCTAGCAGTAGTTTATATTAGGTCTGCCAGAACTAAACAGAACAAAACTTTAAGGGCTTCTGGGGATCACTGCTCAAATTTATATACCAGATGTTTTTTTTTTTCTAAGCATTGGCAAAATGGGTTTTTATTTCTTCTGTCTAGGATTCATGAGACTTACTACTGAAACAGGATCTAAACATAGTTTGCCCATTTTATAGGAGACTGTAGCTTATCCATTTTATTGACATATTGAGGGTCATTAAGTATCAGACAATACAATTCAAATTGAGCATTTCATTCGGTAATTTATATTTTGGTCCTTTTAGATGGTTTATTCCCAGTAAGAATAATAATTGGTAATCAGCTACAAATTCACACTAAATTAAATACATTTTTCTGTTGGTAGACAAGCTGTTGCCCTATTCTTTTTTTGTAATATTTATACTGTAACTAGAAAATGTACCTGGCGCTGCCCGGGTATAAAGTGTCAGTGTGTTAATTAGATTTGTTCTAAGGTGCCCAGGAGGCCAATCTATGTCTTTGTTTTTTTTTTTTGTTTAAGAGGAAATGCGCCAGTAGCCCTTCATACCCGACAGTTCTGCTCTGTTTATGTAAATTTGTTGCTTATGCACATTAGAAATAAAATAAAAACATTAAACATCCTAAATACCTAATAGCCAAACTGAGATGCCATGTGATCAGACTGTATACAGAGCTTGGTTATATACAACATTGGCAGTGTTATATACATAGCCTGGTTATATACAACATTGGCAGTGTTATATACAGAGCCTGGTTATATACAACATTGGCAGTGTTATTTACAGCCTGGTTATATACAACATTGGCAGTGTTATATACAGCCTGGTTATATACAACATTGGCAGTGTTATATAAAGAGCTTAGTTATATACAACATTGGCAGTGTTATATACAGAGCCTGGTTATGTACAACATTGGCAGTGTTATATACAGAGCCTGGTTATGTACAACATTGGCAGTTTTATATACAGCCTGGTTATATGCAACATTGGCAGTGTTATACAGAGCCTGGTTATATACAACATTGCAATGTTATATACAGAGCCTGGTTATATACAACATTGGCAGTGTTATTTACAGCCTGGTTATATACAACATTGGCAGTGTTATATACAGCCTGGTTATATACAACATTGGCAGTTATATAAAGAGCCTGGTTATATACAACATTGGCAGTGTTATATACAGAGCCTGGTTATGTACAACATTGGCAGTGTTATATACAGAGCCTGGTTATGTACAACATTGGCAGTGTTATATACAGCCTGGTTATATGCAACATTGGCAGTGTTATACAGAGCCTGGTTATATACAACATTGGCAGTGTTATACAGAGCCTGGTTATATACAACATTGGCAGTGCTATTGCCAGGTGCATAGACATAAAGATTTTTACCTGATACAACTCTGGAGCAGCAGCATACAAATGTCCATGCGTAAAACATGCAGAATCCAGATTTATGCTGCCACCTGCAGTGATCGGCCTTGGGTCTTGTTTATTGTCATTGCAAATGGTGCTTAACAGGAAACTGCAATCTTTTAAAAGGTATTGTTTCATCTGAGTTAATCAGTGGAATTAGTGTATACCTGTAGTGCATAGTTGGAGGGGTTCTGTATACCTAAAGTGTATAGTTTTTAGGGGTACCATAAATCTGTAGTGTATAGTTGAGGGGTGGGGGGGGCTGTATACCTATAGTGTATAGTTAAGGGAGGTCCTGTATACCAGTAGTGCATAGTTGGGGGGGCTGTATACCTGTACTGTATAGTTTAGGAAGTCCTGTATACCTGCAGTGTATAGTTGGTGAAGGTCCTGTATACCTGTACTGTATAGTTTGGGGGGTCCTGTATACCTGTAGTATATAGTTGGTGAAGGTGCTGTATACCTGTAATGTATAGTGGGAGGAGGTCTTGTATACCTGTAGTATATAGATCGGGGGTCCTTTATACCTGTAGTATATAGTTGGTGGAGGTCCCGTGCACCTGTAGTGTATAGTTTTGGGGTCCTGTATACCTGTAGTATCCTGTATACCTGCAGGGTCGTATTTACCATTAGGCACCTATGGTCTGGTGCCTAGGGCAGCATCTTGCAGAGGGGCAGTACCAGGAAGCAGGGGGAAGGAAACAACTTTATTTATTTTTATTTTCTAGTCTCCCACCTCCAGTTCAGAGTTGCCAGAGAATCTGGTGTCTTTTCGAGGGGGGGGGGGTATGGCAGTATTGGTCAGGTCTGGTATAGCGGTGTTATCCAGTTACAGTATGGCGGTATTGGTCAGGTCTGGTATAGCGGTGTTATCCAGTCACAGTAAGGCGGTATTGGTCAGGTGTGTTATGACAGTGTTATCCAGCCACAGTAAGGCGGTATTGGTCAGGTCTGGTGTGGCGGTGTTAAATGTGACGTCTGGAGCTATTACCTACCAATCTACCAATCCTGATGCTAATTGGTGAGTGAGGATGGGGCGTCCTCAGGTTTAGTGCTTAGGGCAGCAGCAGCTGGTAATACGGCCCTGTATACATGTACTGTATAGATGGAGTAGGGAGCCCTGTATACATGTAATGTATAGATGGAGTAGGGGGTCTACCAGTTATTTCTGTGGATGTTGTGAGGCAGCTGCCCTAGAACCACAACTCCCTGTGAAAATGAAAGCAGTAATCCTATTGGTTGCTAAGGCTCCCAACTGCCGTTTCCTCTGGGCATCTGCAGCTAATTATATCACCTGTATGCAGTGTGGAGATTCTCCCATTTATCTCTATAGGGCGCTATTCCCCATCCCTCTTTCCTCCTGTACATCTGGCGGGGACGGGACCTTCGCTCTAACCCTTCCGGGCACCCAATGTATCTGTGTGCCAAATTTGGGGTCAAACGGTTCAGGCGTTTGGAAGTCTATACTGAACAGACAGACAGACTTTCATTTTTATGATATAGATAGAGAACACATGTATTCCCATCCAATGCATTTATCTAGAAACGTCGGGGTTGCGAAGAGAAAGACCCCCACTGATGTAATATTCATGGCCTGTTCTAAGGATATACCAACAATATTCAAGTATTTTACCTTTTTACAGAATAAATGAACTATTCTCTAATTAAAAATGGTGACGGCTCTTCATATGCATGTAATCTGTATGTTCTCCTAATGTTTACATAGGTTTTCTGTCCTCTGAATATGCTGATATTAAGGGTAGATTTCAGAATATAAACTCAACAATGGCTTGTTCCAATTTTTTTAGAGAGTAAAAATAAATTAAAATAGTAACAAGAAAACTTTAGCTACGTAGCCTACTAAGCTAAGCCATACTGTACTTTAATACAAAGGTAACAGGCCAACACAAACTGGGACACAGGAATATTTTATACTTGTATATAGAAAACTATATTTAAAACTGAAGATAGAATTAATGAAGATACTATTGTTTAATTTTTTAAGATTTCCAGTCATCTAAATTCTCCTAATATGATTAGATCCTGTGCAAATCATTTTCCTTGGCCTGGCTCCAAGACGTCCCAATTTTTTTAGTGCTTATAAAAAGGATACTTGGTACAAAAATGAATTTATATCTTATAATCCAGAAGTTTACAAAAATTAAAACCTGAACTCTGTTAAGTCTTTTGTCAGTGGAAGCCAACATGAAATAGTTTTCATTACTGTAAGGAATTCTTCTGAGAATATCCAGACTCTTACAGTTATAAAAAGAGTAGTCTACTCATTAAGGAGTAGTGCCATTTTATTTAAGAAAAACATAAGAAGCAGGAGCTGCTGTGATACAGACGTAGAAGAAGAAAAAAAACGTAGACAATTCCTCATATTACGTCTAGAAAACCAACAGGGAAATCTCAACGCCTATGAACTGGGAGCAAGTCCAGGAGGGAAACCTTAGACCACTACGTCAGCCCCTTACTGTAAACATGTTTTGCAGAATTGCACACAAATGCTGAAAAAAGGGTACTAAAGCAATTTGCGGGGGCCCATTTCTAAAAGTGAGCTTACTGAACAGTGAAAGCATTTAGTTTTGTTGCCCATGTATATTTTGCAGCCCACAATCTCAGTGGGATAACCTCTTTCAGTAGGATATGCCTGAGGACACATAAGCCACAGAAGTTTCCATTGTATGTCTGCCACATCTGCTCTAATGGGGAGGAGCTTTGCTAGAAATACGCTCAGACATTTGGATTCAGCTCATGAGCCATTACTCTAAACTGCATTAGCTGTGCAGGAAAAATAACATTCTAACATTTAATGAAGCTTAGTTAAATTTATTAGCGCTACTCACAAAATCTCATTTAATTTTGTATTATGAAACAGTTACTTATTTTTCAGTAACTTAATGTATCTTGTTTAAGTTGGTTGGTTGGCAGAAAAAATATGCCGTATATTTGTCCTGTTAGAGAGACACACAGCGTTGTAATCTCTACTGGGCTGGCAGAGCACGATTTCTCTATTGCCTTCCCTAAATCAAATTCTCCGCTACTGAACTAATAAATAGCTCCCATCCCTAAAGTGAATGTAGCAGCAGATTGTTTAGATGTAACCTGCTGCTGGATTCTACTAGGGTAGGGGATGGGGAGTGCTTCATTTAGAAAGTCAGCTGCTTTATTACTGATAAAACTTTATTTGTCTTCCTATGTAAATGAGGTGAATCGGTGCCCTAAGGGCTACAGGACCACCCCAAGTGTTCCGAACCACCCCAGTTATTAGTAAGGAAGCAGCAGACCTTCTAAATAAAGGTATTGCAGCACTCCCTGTCCTTGTTAGACAGATTCACTTCAGTCTTTATTCATGAGGCTGGCACAAAACGCCTACATAAATGAAGGCTGTTTTAGCAACAAAAAAAAAAAAAAATACATTAATCCATCTATGACTTTAAGTAAATCTTTCAGTAGTAAGACACTGCTGACAGTTCTATATAGGCATTAATGCTGGCACCCACATACTATCTTTATTTTTGCTGTCTATGTTTTAAAAATCTTAAAAAATTTCTTTTTAATATTAATATTATTTAAAAGTGTGAAGGAGCCAATCCCCAGACCCTGTAGTACCTCAGAGTAGAACAACTTCCCACTCAATCTGCTCTCCCCCCTTATACCTTGATTGACACTTGCAGCACCAAACCCTGTGGATATCTTTTACATGTGCCATGTAGTCGGATTCTGGTGTTTGTGCAGTGAGTTCTCAGCACTGAGTCACCTCTCTGAACTTTGTGCACACGTGGGGCAGCAAGCTGAGCACTGTCTGTCAATCAAGGAGGGAGGAGAGGTTGAGCATGGAGGTGTTATAGCCTAGGGCATTACAATACCTGGACAATGCCTCCTTGGCACAATATTAAAAAGACTTTTAAAAGAGCTTAAAGTTACATAACTGTTAGGTCAAGGGGACACACTTTATCTTTCATATATGCATCTGTGCTTCCAGAATGTAGAAAAATGTATTCTTTAGTGCAAAACAATATAGACATTTCCCCAAGCTACAGAACTACTGCAAGCTGGAATGAAACTTGCTCTCCCACCCATCATGATACTTCATGATTGATAGCTGGGCTCCAAGCACGGTCAGTTATGGGAGGGTGAGGGCGACCTACTACTACTACTGATGATGATGATGATAAGCTACACAAGGGACAGCTGCCCACTACTTTATGGTTGGTCAAAGATAGGAGGGAAGGCTTGATTTACCCTTCAGACAGAGGGTGGACTTCCTGTGTTTCACCTTGGTCTATCTGCTGCTAGAGACAGAATTCACCTAACAGGCAGTGGACAGCCGTTTGCATGGCAGTGAGACACCTACTAAGCTAAGGCTTTGTTCTGGAATAAGGAGTAATTTGTGATAAAATTAAATGATTTACAGATGCTCTCACATGGAGGAAAGGAAAACTTTATGTATTGTTAAGACCTGGCTACTTGTGTATTTTATCTGAAGTAGGAGACACAATTTAACAATCTCTTGGTCATGAGTAAAAAACATGAAGGTACATATATAGACTGAAACAACAGAGATCCATTAATCCCCAAGTCTTCTTGTAGTAAATACAATAAGAATATATACACTACTTACAACTGGCAAATCAAAGATGATATACAGATGCTCTCACATGGAGGAAAGGAAATCTTTATGTATTGTTAAGACCTGGCTACTTGTGTATTTTATCTGAAGTAGGAGACACAATTTAACAATCTCTTGGTCATGAGTAAAAAACACCAAGGTACATATATAGACTGAAACAACAGAGCTCCGTTAATCCCCAAGTCTTTTTGTAGTAAATACAATAAGAATATATACACTACTTACAACTGGCAAATCAAAGATGATATAAAACTGAAAGCTTTTTGCACAGAAGCCTTTACATATCCATGAACCATGCTTTTCTATTTCTAGTAATAGATTATTAAATATGCTGCATGATACAAAAAAATGTCCGTTACCCTGCCCTAACCCTTCAATCCAAAGTAAATCAGCGACTGGCAAAAATCCAACTATGAAAAGCATATACATTTTTTTTTCCAAATGCAAATAATTAAATTGCAGACATAACACAGCTGGAATGGTCATATGTCAAGCGTTAACTAAGTCAGACCTTTCTACAGAATATAAGTAGTTATAATCCTGCTCGTTTGCATTTGACAGTATGGATCTGCATCATGTGATACTAAGGGGATAATTTCAATGAACACTGTTTAGACTGCAAAAACCTTATGTTTTGGCTCACTTTACGACATGCACTGCCAGTGATGCGCTCGTAATTATTCTGCGCCTAAATTGTAAATCGTTGCCTGTCTTTGTCGCACTGAAAGCGACTAAGGAACTTTAAGAAATGATTTAGTTCTGTCTGAAACATCATATGTCTCACCCTCTTAGATGAGACATATTGGCCCAGGTTTATCCATCTGGCTAAGACATAAATGTGTCTGATACTTGTCTCAGATGGCAACCAATTACAGCTCAGCTTTCATTTCTCAGAATGCTGCGATTATTTTTTTGTTGTCTCAGATTGATACATCTGGGTCATTATTGCATTGGCAAAAGTCTATCAAGAGAATAGTTCTGCTGTATCTTACATAAGTCTTATATTTTTCCATACAGATACGGGCCATATTACACAGCCCAACCCCCCACAGTAAGCAAGCGTCAACCGAGCCAATACACAGCTCACTTATCATCATTAGCAATGTCCATACAGCCCTTGCTTTTTACATTAAAAATAATAAAGATTACACTTACCTATTCTCCCCTGTTGTCCTGCAGCCTTTGCTGGGACGGCTCCATGAACAGTGATTGGCTAAGCGGCCTGTCACTAAAGAGATGGGGCCAGAAGCGTTAGCAGTGAGCAAGGAACAGAGGCAAAGGCTGCAGGACACCAAGGGTGAATAGGTAAGTATAATCTTTGTTATTTTTACACTGTCATCAGCCGTCGCATGTGCACCACTACACGTAGCAATGCGCAAATACCTCAATATGAGTTTTTAAGGCTGAGCCTCCTTTGTTTCATTACATTGTAATTTGTAACATTATTTTCAGCACACATTTTACTTTTGTAGATATAAGCATACCACTTTAAAATAGTTATATCGATCCGGTAATGTATGTACCGGAACGTGGGGGTTAAGGAAGCTGCCTTTGACATACTCGCATTAAATAATAGTTAAGGATCTGCAGTGGATTTTGCAGCATGAAATTCGCTGTGGATCCGTTGAGTGTGAACCCACCCTAAAAGGACAACTCCAGAATATTTTTATACTGATAACTTGGGATGAGTAAATTGACAATAATAACGAATGTTATCTCTGCAATCCGCTCATCAGCCTGCAAGCCTTATAACTGACTGCTGCTTCGTGCTGCTCCTCCTGGGGTGCTGGGAAAAGGTGGATCCAGTCCTGGGAAACTGGGAGAAGTTTCCCAGGACTGGATCCAGCTTTTCCCAGCACCCGGGGAGGAGTGGCATGGAGCATCAGTGAGTTAAAAGACAGCAGGCTGATAAGTGGATTGCAGAGATAACTACTGTAAGCACTTCAATTTGTTATAACTGTCAATTTGCTCAACTCTACTGATAACCTTATGATGGGATAGGCCATCAATCTCTTTTAATAAGTTTTTTTTTTCCTCCCAAAGTAATTATTACAAACATGATACATATACATCACTTATATAGTCAGTAGAAATGAACAGAAACTCTGGGTAAACACCCCGGGAAACAGTAAACAGAGAATTAAAGGTATAAACAAAGGTCACCTCAGGCAGGACCAATATTCAACAGAAAATCAAGCAGACTGCGAAAAGTCCAGCAAGGGTTTGCATATTATTACAAATTGACAAGTCACTAGAACGTGCCTCAGGGATAGCCATAAAACAAAAGTATTGATAAGGATGCACCACAGTTATACAACACAAGATAAGTTTTGGCTCCTAAATCACCCCCTTCATCATGTGTTCACACAATATCTAGAAGCACTCCATAGGCCCCAGTTACGGACAAATTTATCAAAAAAGGTAGTGCCTCTCGCTATCACTTTTTCATATTGGTAAGTATTATTGAGCGCGTCTACTAACTCTGACGCTAGTGGAAGTTTGTCCAACATCATCAATCTCAAACTGTTGGCAGTTCAACTCCTGGCAGGTTTAGCTGATTTACGGAGCCAATATGCTTTTGTGAGCACTGAAGCCTCTTCACTTATACCTGGCACAGCTTTATAAACTGAGTGGTGGTTGTACCTTATACTGAAGCTTGTCTGTACCAGGCACAGCTGATTTACAGTGTACAAAACTGCATGAAAGAATGCAAAGGTATCTTCAAGCAGGTGATCAGTAGGGGTGTCGGGAGATTGACCTTCACCAATTGGATATTCATGGCCTATCCTATAGATAGGCCATCAATAAATAAATCATGGTAAACCCCTCTAATCTACCACACAGTAAAAGTGCAAATAAATGCAAGAATGTGCTTTAAAAAAAATCACCTTTACATAAATTTAGTATAGGAAAAAAAGCATATATATATATATATATATATATATATATATATATATATATATATATATATGTTCCATAAAAATAACTAAAATATTATTTTTAGCCATTGCATAAAGGAAATACTACAACTGTAGCATATTTTATTTATGAGACTGTCAGCTAGCCAGCAACAAACCATACAGCCACAGGCTAGGAAAACTCCGAAGGAGGAGCATTAACAGTCACTTATGTTATCACCTTCTCTTTTTCTGCTACATAGTTTATTTTGTTTTTGCTCCAGGAACAATATATGCTGATCCAAATATAGCACACATACATAAATGTAAAAACCAACGTCTGCTAATTTTAGACTAACACTAATTTAGTCTACTGCCTCCTTGTTGTATGCGGTGGGTACTTCTCTTTTTAAAAAAAAAAATATTTATTAAATTTTTTCACAAATTTTTTCTTTGAATACATCACAAAAAGTTATGGGAAAGGTCATCCACAAGACAGGCGTAGTCACTTGCCATCAAGTAGAACAAGGATACATGGTGTCCTATAGATAAGGTGCATCTCAGATAGGCCCTGGGCATAGGAGAGAGAGAATGACCAGTTTCCAACATTTAAACACGAACCTAAACCCAAAGCCTTTCATACTTGTTATCATCTATTTAGTCTCCTTCCCCCAGTTCTCAGCTGTTGCTTTCTGATGAAAACACAAAAATCTGTGAGAGAGCTTTTCTCTCAGTCTCCCCCTCCTTCCCCCTCAGTTCTCAGACGACTGAGGTAAACAAGTCCCTGACTGGCTTTATCTGCAACATTGTAGCTTCTTTGTAATGTTGGGAGGGTTATTCTGAGGTCAAGTTGCTAATGAACTCACTGCAATTAACCCTCCCAGCATTACAAAGAAGCTACAATGTTGCAGATAAAGCCAGTCAGGGACTTGTTTACATCAGTCATCTCAGAAGGGGGGAGGAAGGGGAGACAGAAAAAAAGTTCACACACAGAGTTTTGTGTTTTCAGCAGAAAGAAAACTGGGGGAAGGAGACTGAATAGATAATAACAAGTATGGAATCAATTTTTAGTCTGATCATGGGCAGCAACATTAATATTCCGAGTCAAAGCAAAAATTAAAAGAGTAAAACACACTAATCAGCCATATCATTAAAACCATCAGCCTAATATTGTGTAGGCCCCCATCTTGTCACTAAAAAGCTCTTACCTGTTAAGGCATAAACTCTACAATACCACCTCTAAAGGTATCCTGTGGTATCTACTACCAAGCTGATAGTAGATGCTTTGTCTTCTATGTTGCTAGGTGGAGCCTCCACGGATTGGACTTGTTTTTACAGCACATCCTCCAGATACTTGATCGTTTTGAGATATGGAGAATTTGAAAGCAAAGTCAACACAATAAACTTGCAGCTTACTGCATACTGCAACCTGTTGTTATCTTTTCTCCTTTAAGTGACACCAGGCCATCCGCATGATATGAAAGAGAACATGATTCCTCAGACCAGGCCACATTTTACAGTTCTGATGGTCACATCACCATTCTAGGTGCTTTTTGTAGACAAGGACCAGTATGGGCACTCTAACCCATGTGCAACTATTTGATCCCATACACAGCAAGCTGCAATGCAGTGTATGTTCTGAAACCTTCATATCGTGGCCAGCATTACCTTTATCTGCCATCTATCCTTCAATAACTCTTCTGTAAGATTACAACAAACAGGCTTTCCTTTGCTCCACATGCACATGACTGAGCCTTGGGCGCCCATGACAGCTGTCAGTTCATCAGTTCTCCTTCGTCCATACAGTCCATAGGACATGCTAGTTGAAGATGTTCTTAACCAGTTATATAGCCTTCACAACCTGACCCTAGACAAAGTCACTCAGATCCCCAAACCTTCCTATTCCTTCTGCTTCCAAAACATGAACTTTCCACCCCCTGAATCAATAGTATTGAAACCACTGAGAAGTGATGTAAATGTTATCGTTGATCGGTGAATGCAAAGATAAGAAGGACACCTGATTAAAATGATGGATTCTATGATACGACTTACAGAATAAAAGACATGGCTCTTACAGGGAAGGGAAGAATGCCATTCCTGTTGGCTGCTCTTCAGTGTACAAAGGATCATTATGATCATTAGATCATCATTTAACTGCATAAAAATGTGAAACATTGCTCATAATTTATGATGTTAACAATGGACATAATATTTATTGATGGGCCAACTCCTTTAACCTAGCTAAGCAAACAGCTAAACAAACCTGTGGAAGAGTAAAGTAAGAGTTATCTGTTGGCTTGACCTGCTCTGCTGATATTGTTCCTTGTGGGCTAGCCAATGGGCTAACTGTCTGACTTGGCTCAGCATGTAGTGTATGTGACCACAGGAGACAAAATCCTGATATTATGGTCTGAATGACTAATTTAATGATTTTCTTATCAACTAGTATCAAACCGAGTGAACCCTAGCCATTATTCTTTTAGTACTAAAGTAATTAATAATGATACATATAACACATGTGAATCATATGTGTGGTTAAGGCTGGGTTCACACTACATTTTGCAATCCATTTCGTTTATCCGTTTAAAAAAAAAAAAAAAAAAAAGGTGAAAAAATGGACTGGAAAATTGATATATATGTGTGCATACGTTTTAACCCATTTTTCTATTGACTTCCATTATGAAAAAAAAAAACAAATCAAAACGTATCCTTTTTTTTTTTAATGTACTGTACACAAAAATTTGGTCGACCACGTTTTTGTGTATGTTAAAAAAACAAACAGAAAAATGGTTCAAGACTGGTTCCGTTTTTGATTCCGTCTTGGTTCCATTTTTTAAAAAGCGGATTGCAAAAACGTAGTGTAAACCCAGCCTAACATGAGAATGGACCATATTAACTTAAACTAATACGTACACAATATTGTGTAAATGCAGACTAACCAAAGGACCCAAAGTGATCCCAGTGGCTCAAGCTGTTTGACCATTTTGGCGCATCTTTAGACTTTTGTCTAACTTTAAAGTCAAATGTGGTCTAACTTTATACCACCCTATTAGTTGACACTCTTTATGGTAGTTTTTATGTGGCATTTTGGAGCATTGCAACATTTTTTAGATCATGCACCTTTATATGAAGTCAACCTCTTCTTGCTAATTCACAGAGGGACACAACAACAACATGTCTGAAAAACATATAACAGGGAACAAGGCATGTAGGCTTCTACCCCATTGACTTTGTTAAGTGTTCAGCAAGCTGTATGCCCATTTTATGAATGTTACAACTAAGGCATAATATTTAATAAGTTCAATTTACAAGTACAGGCGTTTCCACAACTAAGGGCACAGACTATGGAAATCATGGCAGTTTATAACAATTTAAAACACATTTCCTATTGCGCGTAGTAAAAGTTTAAAAATAAATAATTTATAAACTATACTTACTACCTGAACTAACAAATGACATATTAAAGTGATCTTGTCACATGCAAAAATCTGGACAATCAACATTTCACAGATATTTTCTTCTGTGATTATATCACCAAGCTTTAGTCACTGTACAATGTTCTAGAAAGGAAATACTATTTTAGTAAATGCTAATTTAGAACAAATAGTTTACGATAGATAAACGCAGGTGGAAAGTTCCATGTGATAAAGCAACTAAGCATATTAAATAAAAAAAAATGCTGCTCTCAGGAAATGATATTGTTACATAGTGTATGCTTTCATCTATACACAGCTTCAAGCGTCATGTCTAAACTGGTGTTACAAAGGAATATTATACAGAACTGACATTAACAGGAGCATTCATTTATACAAGCATGAAGGTATCATTTGATATTTCTGACGATTTTGTATACAAACAGTTCACTTATTTTATATTGTGTATATGGAAGTGTTAATTTTAGAAAATTGTGTGGTTTGCATTACCACATCTCAGATTAAGGGTCCCTTTGAGGCAAAAGGGTTACTGGAGATTTTGTGCTGAGGACACCTCCCTTCAGGAGATCAGCTCCAATGTGCAGGAGAACCATATACAGTGGTACCTTGGTTTAAAGAGGATGCACCACCTCTTACATCCTCTTTAACCTAAACCCAGTGATCAAACGGCGCCGACACGGGGAAGCCGATGCCGCGGTCCATTTTTCACACCGAGGCTCCGTTCCCGTGCACGGTGCCGTTCTATGCACCGGAACCGGCCGGTGCTCAAGCACTGGAGGCGGACCGGGCCGCCTCCAGTGGGAGGGAATTCCCTCCCCTGTATGACGCGGCTCCAGCAGGTGCGGAACAGCAGGCGCTGTCGATCAGTGGGTTTAGGTTAAAGAGGATGTACCAGGTGGTACATCCTCTTTAAGGGTAACTTGGATTGAGAGCGTTTTGCAAGAAGAGCTCACAGTTTTTCAAAATTGTGACTTGGTTTAACAGCATTGCTTTGGTTTAAGAGCTCCCAGTACCGGGTGGGAGGGGGAGTTGGGGAGGGACATGGTCTGCATAGCATGGTCTACAGCACTGTACTCTGACCCAGGAAGCCTTCGCTCACCTTGCAAATCATAGCAGATCCGCTTCAGGCTGGGGCTTGCATCAGGGGACATGACTGTGGAGGTAATCTCTCCATAGCTGTAACCCCTCTCTCTCTGGACAGAGATCGCTGCATTTATGTGCCCACATATGTCCTACTCATTCCTTCATGCCCCCGGCAGTCTCTGTCCTCCCTTGTGTTTCCCATCCTCTCTATTACTGTACAGTAACTTATAATATCACATATTCTGCTGTTTCTAAATGTTTGTTTTATTTGTTTTACATGTTAGTCAGAATAATAAATCATTATTTTTGGGGTGTGGAATCTATTGTCTACATTTCAATTATTTCTTATGGGAAACTTTGTTTTGGTTTAAGAGTGGATTTGGATTACAAGCACAGTCCCGGAACGAATTATGCTCGTAATCCAAGGCACCACTGTAACTATTATTCATTTTCCCAAGGGTTTGTGCTGATGTTGTTAAGGATCATTAATCTAAAATATATTACCATAAGAACAATATTACAAGGCACAAAGTGAAAAATATTAACCCAATAGCCCCTTTAATATAATTTTCTATAACAAATTGGGTCCCTTAATCAAAGCAACAATGGAGATCAGAGGATCCAGGGCTGCCATTTATGTTAAATAGCAGTAATGGAGCAAATACATCAAGCTGAGTAGATTCCTCCAGTCCTCCACATATAGACATGTATAATCACATGCTCATCCCAGACTTAATCTGCTGGGCTTAAACTTCATACTTGTATTTCTACACATGACCTCAAATGACTTTTAACAATATCTGGTGAGGGAGGTGAACATTTTACAAAGAAGATAGAATTCTCTTTCTGATAATGCATAGGATTCATAAAAATAAACTTTTCTACCTCTAAAGGAGTGGATTCTCCTGTAAATCCCTAATTCTGGCCCTTGCTTTTGGATGTATATGACATATTTTCGTTAATGCTGATTATTGTTGGTGAAACTTAGGGTAAAGAGTAATCCCTAATTCTGGCCCTTGCTTTTGGATGCGTATGACATATTTTCGTTAATGCTGATTATTGTTGGTGAAACTTAGGGTAAAATGTAATATGAGGCCCATACCGCTGCGGAATCTGTTGGCGCTATACAAATAAATAAAAATAAAAAGAGCATACCTTTATGATGGCAAATTGCTTCTTTTTTCTATTGGCCCCCTGTTCCCCTGCAATCGGGGCCGCTACTTACAGAGACATAAATGCTTATCAATGAATTAAAGAAATTACCAGCTGGCCAGTATCCACCACCCAGTGTGAAACAGGCTGACAAACCTGAGACAATCTGACAGTGTTTAAAGCGACTCTGTACCCACAATCTGACCCCCCCCCCCCCCAAAACCACTTGTACCTTTGGATAGATGCTTTTAATCGAAGATCTGTCCTGCGGTCCGTACGGCAGGTGATGTAGCCCCGTGCCCTATGGGAGTATCTGTGCCCTAACTTTGCACCACCTCTCCGTCCCTCTTCATCATTAGGAATGCCACTGAAACATTTTTTCCATGTTGAACATTGCACAGGTCCTTAACGATCCAGCCCATGTGCTGGGCTGCCACAGGTGGGGAATAGGAGGCAATCTGCCTGGAGCATTCCTAATGATGAGGAGGGCAGGGAGGAGGGACAGAGAGGTGGTGCAAAGTTAGGGCACAGATACTCCCGTTTGGCACGGGGCTTTCAAGTTTAAAAGTATTTTTTTAGGACAATAACTGCATCACCTGCCAAACGGACGACAGGACAGATCTTGGATTAAAAGCAGCTATCAGAAGGTACAAGTGGTTTGGGGGGGTCATATTCTGGGTACAGAGTCACATTAATCACACTGACATTATCAGAACCTCTCCAGAAACATAATGGATGACTTAGGATAGGAAGATACGTTGCAGATTAGCAGCAGAATTTCTGCAGCAGAAAGGCAGAAGTGGATCCAGCTGGATGGGAAAATACAAAGGAAGGTGTTATACTTCCCCTTTTAGCTGGATCTAATTCTGCCTTTGGCACATTTTCTGCAGCAGAAAATCTGCAACATGCGATCCTAAACTTAGGGTGCTATTACACAGGCTGATGGGGGCCTGATCATAACTGTAAACAAACGCCTATCTGCTAGAATGGCTGCACAGACATTGTTACTGATGACCTTGCAGCCCTTGTTTAAACAATATACATTACCCATCCATGCTCCAGGGCATCTCTTGCGGTCTGCTTCTTCCTGGGCCTGTCTGAGCTGACAGGCCACTCAGCCAATCACTTGCCAAGGTGGTCCCAGTCAGTGATTGACTGAGTGGCCTGTCAGCTCAGACAGGCTGCTCTGAAGCTGCAGCGCAGGACCTGGGAAAAAGCAGACCGCAAGAGGTGCCCTGGAGCATGGATGGGTAATGTAAACTGTTGGCAAATCTTCAGCCACTGGCCGGGCATCGCTATTGCACATAGTGATGCATGGTTGGTGCCAGATGATTTTAGGTCCAAACCTAAATCAACGATCAGCCAATGATCGTTGTCATAGGCTGATCATTGTCTCTATTACACAGTGCGATAATCGGCCGGATTGGGCTAATTCGACCGATTATCACTCCATGTAATAGGGCCCTTACACTATTTCAATGCTGTATTTGCTCTTACATTGTCAGAGCGGCTCAGGTTTATGCATCTTTGACACTTGGCGGTGGATACTGCCTAAAGGCCCTATTACACTGAACAATTATCGGCCGATAATCGTCCCGTGTAATAGAAGCCAACAATCAGCCAACATGAACAATGTCGGCTGATCATTGCTGTCATTTGTCTTTCAACATGTTGAAAGACAAACGACAATGATAGCAGCAATCTGCTGTCATCACGCCGTGGAATAGTAGCGGCAGCAGACTGATGCTATGCTCTATGGGCTGACGATCTAGCGGGCTGGCGATCTATGGGCTGACGATCTAACTATCACCCAGGCAGCTCCCTGCAGCTCCTCGCAGCCCCCCCTGCACTTATCTGCTCGCTGCCCCAGCTCGTAATAGCCGCGCCAACGAACGGGGAACGAGGAGCAAACGAGCATTGTCGCCCTGTGTAATAGGGGCTTAACATATGTGATGCTAAAAGTATTGGTGTCAGTAGCAGAATAGTGGGGAAGAGGAAAAATGATTGCAATCAGGGGACCAGAATCAATATAGATATGCTATCAATTTTTATCTTCACTGGAACCTTTTTTTTAGAACGTTGTTTCCAAAGGCTTTTGAGCCAAGACTATAAGATCCTTTTCTCACGATTGGTGTAGTTTCATATAGTATTGAAAGGAACAAGGCCAGCAAATGTATAATACTAACAAATATTCTTTCACCCTGTTTTTGCAATTGCCTGATATGTCTTGTTCCAGGAAAATAAAAGTAAAGTCATATTCCAGGGTTTTTTTAAGAGCCTGGCTAGTCTTATCCTGATCATTCTCATCTAATTTTCTGTAAAGCTGATTCAAGCTGTTAGAACAACTGTGCCCAAAGAGACCAGTGAAACAAATCTCTTGTGCTTCACAAAGCAATGGCTTTGTGAGCAAGATAAGCCTAATGTTTAGTTAGGGTCAAGCCACTCAACATCAGCAAAAGGGAATTCAACTCTGAGTGTGCTTGAGAAAAGAAAACAATCAATGCAGAACAAGGACACACAGTATCAGTACCCTCTAAATCTTCACTGCGGATCATGAATTATTCTGTCTTTTAATGGCTTTGATCACACAGCATTTCACTTGTGTCTGACTAGGCTAATATTTTGCTGCTTATATATTTAAAATAATGTGATACAGCTCCATCCCCAGACATCAAATATTACTCTACTCCACTGACTACATAGGACTAGTGCACTATGTACACTCATGGTTACTGGTTGGGTGAAGCACTACTGTGTTTTCTCTGTTTAAATCATAATGACAACCAAAAACATCCAAATGACCCTGATGAAAAGTTTACATACTCCAGCATCAATGACAGCTTGAAGTTTTTGTGGTAGTTGTGGATGAAGCTCTTTATTTTCTCAGATGGTAAAGCTGCCCATTATTCCTGGCAAAAAGCCTCCAGTTCCTGTAAATTCCTGGGCTGTTTTGCATGAACTACATGCTTGAGATCTCCCCAGAGTGGCTCAATGATACTGAGGTCAGGAGACTGAGATGGCCACTCCAGAACCTTCACTTTGTTCTGCTGTAGAGAATGACAGGTTGACTTGGCCGCGTGTTTTGGATTTTTGTTTTGTACATCCCATGAGCAGCTTCCGGGCTGATGAGTGTAAATTTGCCTCCAATGTTTGCTGATACCGTGGTTCATTCATCTTTCTTTCTTTCTAAACCTTTGTAGCTCACACATCCCGAAAACATCAGCGATCCACCTCTGTGCTTTACAGTAGGAATGGTGTTTCTTTCATCATAGGCCTTGGTGACACCTCTCCAAATGTAATGTTTATGGTTGTGGCTAAGAAGTTCGACTTGTTCAGAAGTTTCGAGGCTTGTCTCTGTGCTGTTTGGTGTATTTTAGGCGAGATACTTTGTGGCATTTATGCAGTAATAGCTTTCTTCTGGCAACTCAATCATTTCTTTGCATCGCAAACAATTTTCCTGACAGTTGTGGCCTAAATTTTTGTCAATTTGTGTCAACTTCTGTGCATGTTACCAGGCCAAAATCACCAAGGTATGTGAACTTTTGATCCAGGTCATTTGGATGTTTTTGGTTGTCATTATGATTTAAAAAGAGAAAACACAGTAGTTTGACAATAATGGCTTCACCCAATCACTAACCAGGAGTGGGAATAAATGTTTTTGTGTCATCATTCATATTCTCTGAAAAAAGGACAAGAAAACAAAAATTCGGTTGGGGTATGTAAACTTTTGAGCACAACTGTTTGCTAGCTCTCTAGCATATACTGTAATAAATCGGGTGGCACTTATGCCCAGCCCCCATCCCACCAAGCTGCTTCCACTTTTCTTGAATTAGCGGGGCTGGTGTAAACCAGCAAATAGTTGCACATTTTTGCACAGACTGGAGCTTGAGTAACAATTTGTTCACGCCAAACTGCAGACCAAGGAGATTATAAGTCCCCCCATAAGTATTAGAATAGCAGTGTTAAAGGATCAGCGAGGTGAATAACATTTTTTTCTTTTAGCCAGCCTGACGAACAAGCCTATTAAATTTGGGCATACACTTGCATTTTCCATTAATTTTTGCTTCATTCCAACTGTAATTATAGCTGAAAGGTGAAAGGGTACAATGATGTCACAGTTCACCTTGTTTCTTCCCATTTCTTTAGGAAAGTATGACAACATTTAAAAAGTCCACTCGGCTTACCTGGGCATGTGCCAGAGCCCACAGCACCTTTGGGGGCCCAGAGAGGGAGAGGGGCCCAGTGCTCTAATGTTCAGCCTGCTCACTATAGTGCAGGGTGAACGAACTGAACATCAGAAGACAGGAGAAAGAAGTAGGACCTGCACGGAGTGGAGATGAGCCCAACAGAGAGAAAAAGGAAAAATACTGAGCTGTAGGTGCTGTGTGTATGTGGCAGTCAGTATCTGTGTCAGTTAGTTGTGTATAATTTAGCAGTATGTAAGTATTTATGTACGTACATATGTCAGTGTCAGTAGTGTGTGTGTCAGTCAGTGTCTGTGTCAGTAAGTGACTGCTTCAGTAATATGTGTCTCAGTCAGCGTCTGTGTCAGTAATGTGTGTTTGTGTATGTTAGTGGTGTCACAAGTGATAGTGCATAGTGTGTGGATGATGGGTGCATAGTGGTTGGATGACGGGCCCACTAAGGCTCTTTCGCCCCAAGGGCTCGCAAAAACCTGGAGCCGACCCTGTCACCACTCATCTTAGATTGCATTTAGTGCTGGAAAAGTAACAAAACAAAATCCCTACAAGAGTGAACTGGGGGAATTTAAGGTTTGTGTTGAGTTATCATATAAAAAATAGACTGCTTCTAAATTATTATTATTATTATTATTATTATTATTATTATTATTATTATTTCATTAATATTAAGTGAGTGTGTACATTATAACACTTAACTAAAAAAATGCCATGTTTTCCAGGCAGCCTTAGAGCTGAATCCAACTTCTTAATCGACCAGAAATCAAATGGCGCACCCTTGGGTTCGGAAGAACCCCAGCATTATTGAGGTTCACTCATCTTTATTTTTTACCCATCTATGATCAGCTTCCAGTGGACCAGCCACGTTACATTTGTGCCAAGTACCACCATTGTATTTCCAACTCAAATGTGCAGTAAAACTTATGTAAAATAAAAAAAATACAAGTATATGCTTCAGTCTAAAACAAATAGTCTGAGTTGGCAGTGAGAACATATAAACATTCATAAAAAATATTTTTATCCATAAAGCAACATTTGAAAGGATGTCCAATCCAAACTACAATGTTTTCAAATGTACATTTGATTCATTTTTGGCTAAATCCATGACCTTTCATGCTGGGCTTAACAAACTGGTGTTATATAAATTGGTATATTTACCTTGGAATGAAGGGAAAGCTTGCAATATATGATATGGAGACTGACACAGCACAGCTTCAATGAATTAATGGTAGTGTTTGTGTATATTTTCTTACATGAATTACATTTTGATTACAAGTGGTAATATGACACGCTCCTGGCCAGTGGCCTCTTCACTGTGACTGCTACTGGCAAAGGGAAGAGTGTGGAAAGACCTCTGAGAATGCAATATCTCTTACCAAATGGAGCTTGGCCAGAATTCAGCTAGCGTCACACTTCGTCAAAACAGCACTTGAAATCCTAAGCCTCCAATTGCATCTGCCTCCAGATTGAAATAATGGCTGCTGTCTAGCAGATTAGACTTGTTTACTAAATGTAAAGGGATGCTAAAGCAAAATAGGGAACTATGATGAGACGGAAATACAAATGCTTCCATGGTGCATATACTGTTGCATAGTGCTGTCCTGTGACAGGATAATGATAAAAGTCACATTTCCTAAAATCAAGCAGAAAGTACATATCAAATATAGTATGTTAACCTATAGAAATGTTATAAATTGCAGGTAGAGTAACTTGTAACACTATGAAACTGTGTGAACAGAATATAATCAGGACAGGTTCAGCTTCTGAAGGTAAACAATGACAGTTTCCATTCACTGTAAGCAGAGATCCTGTTAACCGTAGGAGTCCTTTACATTGCATGATGGGAGACAGCAAACAAGCACTGATCATCGAGAACCTCAAGCATTAGCGGAGCCTTTACAAGGCCCAATTATTGTGCAGGACATTTAAATATAATATCAAGTGCACATCTCATTTTTTGTCAGGTTGATGCGCAGCCAATAATGATAATTTAAGTGGCCGCACAAAAGATTCATTAAGTCAATAGTGTCCCACCTTAGCCACTGATGGGCTTGGTGGGCCAGTGGCATCACAACCCCCAAACAAGAAGTGGCTGCACACCTAGGGTGGGGCAGCATAACACCAGTAGTGCCCACATGGAAGCCAGGGAGGGGGGGTGAGAGAGAGGGGGAGAGAAAGAGATGTGCTTAAAAAACAACAACTGGTGCAGCAGTGCATAATCCACTAGGGCCATAGTAGTCCACTTTCAGAACAGTGACAGCCTCCTGAACGGTAAACACAGTTTACTGTAACCCCCCCCCCCCCCCCCCACACACACACACACACACACACATGCTTCTCTATGTCGGCCAAGGACAGACTGACCACAGAGCAGAGTAGCCCAGTCTGGAGGAGGGGAGTCTGATGTTAGCTCAATGAGGTACACAGGGAACTACTGTCAGTGAGTACAGTTACCAAGTTAGCAATACTGTCCACTGAGAAATTTTACTATAAAGTGGCCAACACCTTTTAAAAAAATTGTGCTCCCACCACCCAAAAAATACATTAGCATTTATCAGTGCACAAGTTGTGCCGACAGCGGAACCTGATAAAAGAAGGTACTGAAACCATTGTGTGCCAAACATTACTAAATTATGCTGAATATTGCTATACAGTGATTCCACATCTAGGCTAGCCAGCAAGGTTTTCAATGATGGTGATCTCATTCACACTAGTAACTGCATGCTTGGTATCCTTGAAATATGAATGTAGACAAGTGACAAAAGGGGACAAAATCTAAACAATATAGTTGCTTATATCAGATTTTCATTGCATTACTATGGGGCAAACTGGGATGGGAAACTTTCGGGAGTGCTTAAAACATTGCTATAGCTAAAGATTCATTGAACATGAAATTCTTCATCACATTTTAAAGCAATACTGTATCAACTGACACCTCTCCCCCCACAAAAAAAAATACTGGTACCATCTTTTTGATGAGAGTAAGTCCCTCCCATTCTTCTTCCAATCTTTGTTTATTTAAATTTTTCGGTTTTTATAACAAGACATTAAGAAATCCAGGGAGAAAAGGGGAAAGGGTTTGTAGACCCTATTGCAAATTTTCCTGTCTTAAAATGTTCCTGATGCCTTGGTAAGGGTAAAAAATTATCTTTTAATTTACAACAGCCATTCCTAATGACGTTCCTGTAATCAATATTTATTCTGGATCCACAAAAAATGAGAAGGTGATATTTATTTTAAGGTGATCCATATTTTGGCAAATGTTCTGAACAATTACATCCATAAAGTTCCGCAAAAAATGCGGATCCCATAGACTTCTATTGTCTAATCTGTACCACAATTACAGTCCGCACTAGGACTGGATTGCAGATTTTTAAAACTGAGGATAGTGTTGAACAACCCAACAGAAATCAATGGGCCCTAAATTTGTCTGTAATTGCGGATCCACAATTATGGACAAATTTACATAACGTGTGAATAAGGTCTAAGTCTCTTAAATGGGTTCATCCAAAATATATTAATGAAAAATAGGTAATAAATACAGCTATCTAGTATAAATATAAAAAGCATCATGGTTTGCTGCTTGTATTAGGCTGTCATATTTATATTTTAGAACCCACACTGATCCTATCTTGTTCCATATTGTTTTCGGCATATTCTGCTGATTTTCTTGATAAAACTGAACTTCTATTAGTTTAATGATTAGTAGACAGAAATGGACCTGAGTATTACACAGCCAACTGAAATCTCAAGGTCACAAGATCCCGAATTCCCTATTTAACATATTTTATCCATTTTATGGTAGATATAACTGACCAATGTAATAAATAAATGAATTATGTACCGTATAATGCAGACCATCAGACGTCCACAGGCTCATTCGTACAATCAATCTTTCAAGCAACATGCCGGACTAAAAAAAGGAAAAGAGCTGAACATGGATACTCGCTTGCATGTCGGCTGATTTGATATTTTGTGTATGGTTATAATCATTATCGGCTGCACATCTTTCTGTCAAAACTGGAGATGTCTGGCCAATAACAGTGCAGTCCAATAAGCACACTTGTAAAGGCACTTCAAACAGGCACCGATCTTGCACATTTGCAGCTGCATACATCAGGCTGTGTAAAACGTCCCTATGTAAGCATATATTTACATATTGGTTTACAGCAAGTATTAGTTGGCTTACTTCAAACAAAAATAATGCACCAAAAGTATGGCATGACCTTTGTGACCAAAACCCTTTTTTTGCCCATGCCCCTTGTTGTACATTTACTTGCTTTCTGCTGCACACAGCATAATAATGTGCCTCAATTTCTGTTTACCACTGTTTTCACCTGTGTGGAATAAAAACTCTGGGCCATCAGGCACAGTAAATGAAGGCCATAGCATTGTGATCATTATCTGGTCCTCCTTTTTGTCAGCATTTTTAACCAGGAGCGGAACAGAATACTGACAAAAAAAAAACCATATAGTTTAAGTAGATCTGTCCTGCTGTGTTCTGCTTTGTGGTGTTTCTCTGGTGTTTTCTTGTTTTTTGTGTTTTTTTTCTGTAAATAGCTTTTTTCCTTTTTGTATGTTCCTATAGATTCATCTTCAAAACAACATTAAAAAAACACAATGAAAAATGCTTGAAAATGGAAAATGGAACACAGAAAAATGTGTGTGTGAAGGCGGGCTTACACAAATCATCTGGAAACACACAATTGCTCCTTGCAGTCATAACACAGCTGACATGGAAGCAGAGGGTTAATCTGAGAAGGCAGCACTCCTGCTTTCAAGTTCAAGCACTGACATGATTGTTCATTTGGGATTCCCTTGGAATGAGTCATTGTTAGAACAGAGACTCCCTATTGAAGGAGCAGGATAATGCTCTGCCTCTTGAGGGTATAACAGCTGAGATTTTGTCTTGCAAGAGGCATGGATTAATGTCAGACCTGGAGGTAAAACCAGTCGAAGGTGTAATAGTGCACAATCATCTCCAATAACTTTCTCTTTCAGTGTCTATTTTTCCTGGCATGCACTGCCAGTGTAATAGTACAAACTGTTAATTTGACAGTGTCTGTTGTCAATAGAAAGGATATATACTGATCTTCATAATCTATTGATGTAAAGTGTTCTACTAAAGACGTGGCATTTTTTCTATTTTGTGTTACTAACTAGAAACATTTGCCGCACATTTAGTATTAAATAGGTTAACCTAGGATGACAATTTATCATCTATACAAAGAAATGTTAAAAAAAAAAATCTGATATATGGGGCATAATTCCAATGTTAAAATTACGTTCCCACACAGCATTTTTGCTCAATATTTTGGTCAGTATTTTGCAACCAAAACCAGGAGTGGATTGAAAACACAGAAAGGCTCTGCTCACACACTGTTGAAATTGAGTGGATGGTCGCCATTTAATGGCAAATAACGGGTGTTATTTTAAAACAACAGTGGTTGTTTTATAATAACGGCAATTATAATGGCAATTAGTCGCCATTTGCACTTCAAGGCTATGTTCCTATAACGTCCTTTTTTGGCAGTCTTACAAAAGCCTATTTGGAAAGCCGTCATTTCTCTGGCAAAACACAAGCGTATTATGCAAATTACAAATTTAATAAGCATAATACACCAATATTTTAGCACTAAAATGACGGGCGCCCCTAAAACAGCCAAAAAGAGAAGTTTTGTCTCACACACACACATAAGGTGAGCATGGCTCACCTTATGTTTGTGTTTTGGGGAGCAAATTTACCATTTATGATAGCATTAATGATTTCTCACAGAAATGATGCAGGTTCTTTTTTTTTTCTATCCTGTTTATTAAAAAGATCCAGCTAGATGCTGTGTTTGGTAACACACAAGTCAACGACACAGGATGCATATGAAACAGGATCTTGAAATAAAAAATAAAGTACCTTTCAATAAGATGCAAAAACTTGATGTGAACAAAAGATTGTTAACGGACGCACAAATCTGCAGATAAACCATAAACCGCAGTTTCACCTGCAAAACTCCATTATCGTTAAAGGGGTAGTGCGGCGTTTAACATTTATTCACTAAATAACACACATTACACTTTTGGTGAGTATAATGCACCACACTCCCGGGGTGGGGGGGAACACGGGGAAGGGGGCCATTCACTTAAATAACACACATTACAAAGTTGTATAACTTTGTAATGTGTGTTATTTAGTGAATAATTGTTAAACGCCGCACTACCCGTTTAAAAATCAATGTCAATGGATATATGTTTATGTAAGGGTACATTTACTCAGAAAGATTATCTGCCAAAGATTTAAAGCCAAAGCCAGGAATGGATTTGAAAAGAAGAGAAATCTCTTTTCTTTTTGCACTGCTATTCTGTTGAAGAGGAATTTGTTCCTTGAAACGCGTTAGTTGTGCACTTTTGATAAATAACTTTTCATCTGCTTCTAACTGTTGGAGTCTTTTGGGCAGTGCTAACCAGGGTTCCAACTCCAGCTTAAAAAAAAATCTTTAAAAAAATGTAGAATTGAATTTTGATATGAATTTTACAAGTTTTGCTCATGCATATATATTATGAGAAACATTCTAATAGGACACTGGCCCTATTACATAAGGGGGGTCAGGGAATATATCTGTAATAGGACACTGGCCCTATTACATAAGGGTGGTTGGGGAATATATCAGTAATACAGCACTGGCCCTATTACATAAATGTGGTCATGAAAAAGTTGTCAGTCACTATTTGGCAGTTTGTTTCTGAGCTGGAAGAGTCCATTGTGTGTGTGTGTGTGTGTGTAGGGGGGGGGGGGGGAGAATCTGTGCTGTTCTCTTCCTGGATGCTGGATGACTGTATATGAGCAGCAGTGTAATATGAAGATATCCTGTGTAATATAGAGGAGGAGGAGAAGACATAAGTAGTGTAGCTGTAACCTCTGTCCTCAGTGTGGTGTTTTCTCTCTGGGAGAAGATTGTGTGTTTTTTTCAGTGTTCAATGGCTGCATCTGTGTGTGTGTGTGTGTGTGTGTGTGTGTGTGTGCGTGCGTGCTATGGCTGCAGTTGGCTGTGTGTGTGCTATGGCTGCAGTTGGCTGTGTGTGTGCTATGACTACAGCAGGCTGTGTGTGTGTGCTATGGCTGCAGCAGGCTGTGTGTGTGTGCGTGTGTGTGTGTGTGCACACTATGGCTGCAGCAGGCTGTGTGTATGTGTGGTGTGCGCTTTGGCTGCAGCAAGCAGTGTGTGTGTGTGTGTGCTATGGCTGCAGCAGGCTGTGTGTGTGTGCTATGGCTGCAGCAGGCTGTGTGTGTATGCTATGGCTGCAGCAGGCTTTGTGTGTGTGTGTGTGTGTGTGTGTGTGTGTGCTATAGCTGCAACAGGCTGTGTGTGTGTGTGCTATAGCTGCAGCAGGCTGTGTGTGTGTGTGTGTGGAGGCAGGAGACTTGCTGCATCCACTGCACACACAGGAGAAGCTGCTTTATATGTTTCCTTATTCACTCAGAAGTCGCCCCAGGACCATGTAGGACATAAGGGAGAAGCTGCTTAGCCAGTGTAATAAATAACTCCCCTGGTATATGACTGGCCATTTATGAAGGAGCAGGAGTCGGAGTTGGAGGCGGTTCTGATAAAATTCAGTAGTCGGAGTTGGAGTCGGAGTTGCGGCTTACCGACTCCACAGCCCTGGTGCTAACCTTGATGGATTAGTCACACACCTTGTACTTAGACCAGCCTTATCCCCACAGGCCCCTTCCTGGGAGCATTCCGTTTGGACTATCCTAGTTGGCTTCCAGCCCTGCACTCTCCACCAAAGCACCATATCCTGGTATCTTCTGAAGACCTGGTACCCATTTTGTCCTGGCCTGGCCTTTTTTCTCTCCCTTGCCAGGCTTTTCTTTATGACCTGATCTCTGTTTATAGTCTGTTTCTGGCTTTGTCTTTAAATCTTTGGCAGATAATCTTTCTGTGTAAATGGACCCTAAAACAGCTGCTTACCTGCAAAACTGGGCACCCATTATAGATTTTGTTGACCGTACCTACCACATATGGATGTGGGATTTCTCCGCATGCAGCTAACACACATGCCTGTTTACATGGCCCGATGCAGCACCACTAATGAGCGCTAATCAGCCAGATGAGCACTCTTTTGCAGAGCCTTTACAAGGCCCAACTAATGGTGCACCCAGGCCGCACAAGCGGTTGCTGTTCTGTTCATGCGGCCTAATAATGTCATGGTTGGCGGCGCATTCCTGTTAACATGGGAAGAGGTGTGGCCGACTAGCGATTATTTACATGCTCACACAAAAGTTGTGATCAGCCAAGAACTTTTACACTCGTCAATTATCAGCAGTGAGCATTCTTGCCTTACAATAATTGGCCTGTCCGAAGTGACCCTAAGAAGGAGCCCATGGAGCGCAAAGAAAACATGCCACTAGAGTTGTTGATATGTAATAAATGCAGCTTCTACACAATTCACAACCATGACAAAAATGTAACTGTTCTTATGGACTTGAATGTTAAACAAAAAGTGCATCTTCAATTCAGCATGCATACATATAGAACAGGTAATATGTAAACAGTCCTAACAGTGTCTGTGAAGGCAATCCTCAAGGTCCTACTGAAGGGGATGCTATGAGCACTTGCCATTGTACCGTATGTAAATTCTCTGTGATGGAACTGGTTAATAAATGAAGTTAGTGGCCTCTTTTACTGCCCTCTCTCTGCTGCCTCTTTCTGGTTAATTACTCACCCACTGCTAGGCTTTTAGACTTTGCTGCTACAGATTATAATTACCCATTAAAATGTTGATTTTTTTTTTTTTTTTTATACACAACGGCAAAATAGCAAGCGACAACCCTTTGATTCTGCCTACTATGATTATTTTATTTTCTATGGAAGCATTCATTATTTTGCTTGATTTTACTAAGGTGTTTATAATAATGACTAACCTCCTCTAATTCTATTAGCTGAAGCCCACTAGGAATGTTATTAACTTTTATGTTAATTTTAATTTTCAAAGAACAAATCTCCTTAGTCTTTAGAAGAAAAGCGGAACCCCCAGCAGCTATATGCAGGGTGTCAGGTACCTGCTTCTGTTGTTTTTACTCTTGAAGGTAACAAGAAAACACCCTGCTGTCGGAGATACTGCAGATGGCTAATTAACTAAAATTACTATTATTATATATTTTTATTTCAATTGCATTTAAGTGGCGGCACACAAAATACAATTAAAACAAGAGTTACTGTAGAATGATGCATCACCATTGGATACGCTGGCATTTTTTTGTCTAACATTAATTGGCATTACAACCTAGGTCCAGGATATTTAAAAGGCCATTGTTTTAGAAGACCAGACCCAGCGCTCGACGAAGGAAGTCCTCACCTCGGCTCCTTTATTTTGGCTTTAATGCCTGTTGAGTGGGCTGAATAGAAGTCTATTCCAGAATGGGCTTACTTAATTATAACACAATATAATTATTCACAATATATGTTTTCACAAACCACTTAATAGCATCACACTGCTCAAAACAATCTGAAAAGTTCAGACTGAGCTGAAATTTATGTAATTTATATACAATGAAATGTTTCTATTAAACAGCTATTTAAAACAAGTTCTATGATCAAAATAAACAAAAGACGCCTTGTTGCTGCAAAATAAGTACTGACAATGCCATATAAAATATTCACAAACATATTATCTTGGCATTGCTTTATTGGCAGACCGCTAGGCATTTACCAATGTGGACTTAAATGTATTATTACTACAATTAGACAAATTCTCATTTTTGCTTGCATGGAATATTGTGACATATCTATGGCTGGAATATATATATTTTTTTAAATTAATACAGAGCTCTCAACACTTTGGATGCAACAATAGGCTATCTGAACCATGCTGACAATGAAGCAAAACAGGGCACGACTGCTGATCAATGCATACACTATCTGTGCTGAGGTGATGAAATATCCAGGGCAACAATGTAATCTATGTAATAACAGTAGTGATATGTATTATCGGGCAAAAAAATGCACATGCTCGAGTCCATCCGAACCTGATCATTCGGCATTTGATTAGCGGTGGCTGCTGAACTTGGATAAAGCCCTAAGGCTATGTGGAAAACATGGATATAGTCATTGGCTGTATCCATGTTTTCCAGACAACCTTAGAGCTTTATCCAACTTCAGCAGCCCCAGCTAATCAAATACCGAACGTTCGGGTTCGGATGGACTCAAGCATGCTCGAGGTTCACTCATCTCTAGTGGGGTGTAATAATATATACAAATGTGGCACCAGCGCAATTGATAATAGTAGTTGCCAAAGAAAAGTTAAATAGTATTTGGAAAAGAATTGGCAACGTAGTGTAAGGTTGAGTTCCAAAGCTAAAACTTTCCATAGACATAGGGGTAATTTATCAAGACTAGACTTAATGTAAATCTGTGCACGCCTTTTAAAAAATCAGCAGGGGATGTGATGTGCTTTTAAAATTATATAACCTGCTGATAATTCCCTATAGCTCACAGGGCCGGGAGAATGAAGGTAGATTTCTTACCTTCATCCTTGGCGCCATGTCTGTGATCAATGCGGTGATCCGCCCCCTGGCCAGCCTGTCCCTTCTAATGAATATCAGCAGAGTAATCCGGCTGGGGGTGGGGTGTTGCTGCGGTGTGGCAAAGGGTTGATCGATGCACCGGGGGTGTATCACAGAAACAGAGCTGAGGATGAGGGTGAGAAAATTACCTTCATCCTTAGTGCCCCTTGCGCTATAGGAACATATCAGCAGGTTAGATACTTCTAACCTGCTAAAACATTTCCTTTTAAATATTTCCTCAAGATGTTATGGACACCCAATCAAATCCTGTTAAGGGTATATTCACACGAACGGGCTCGCAGCGAGATTCTCGCTGCGAGCCCGGCAGGTCCTGGCAGTTCCCATACACTACATACTTGCTGCGGTCTAAACGACCGCAGCGAGTGTGTAATTCTGCCGCCCTTAACCCCTTCTGCTCCCGCCCAGCTCCCCCGCTGTAAGCATACTTTACCTGTCCTTGCTGCACGGGGTCCCGGCGTCCTGCTCTCCCGTCCGGCCAATTAGTGTGTTGCCCAGCCGCAGCCACTGATTGGCCGGACGGGAGAGCAGGACGCCGGGACCCCGTACAGCAAGGACAGGTAAAGTATGCTTACAGCGGGGGAGCCGGGCGGGAGCAGAAGGGGTTAAGGGCTGCAGAATTACATACACTCTGCGGTCGTTTAGACCAATGACTGGCTGCGCAGGCTGTCACTGCCAGAATAGTCTGTCTTCGAAGTGAAGGACCGAAGATGATGTAGTAGGACACCAGGGGAGTGCTAAGAGGTAAGAATAGGCTGTTTGTTATGTTCTGCACCTGGGCAGGAATATATTGAAGTCAATACCCCTTTTAACAAATTGGTCCTAGAATACTGGCTTATAACATACTATTTTAACATTGAGTTAAATGTATGAAGGGTAAGTAGTTAACCAGGTTCTTCCAGTCACATTTTAATTCAGTATCAGAAAAAACACACTCTAACCCATATAAAGCTACAAGAAACACTTTGTCAGCACATTTACATTAAGAAACATAGTAATGTCAAAGACAAGATTTAACTTAAGGCTTATAAGCGTGGAGTAGAATCAGAGCTGCAATGTATGGTATCAACTTTAAATTAAATACAAGAAAAAGAAAGCTATTACTCTGATCACATGATGCAAGCAGCTCTGGAACAATATGATGGTGGCCATCTCTTTGATATTACAGCAAATCTAGGTAGACCTAGTCTGCAGTCATATTGTTCACTCTCTTTTCTGAAGTCATCGAGATATGACACATGGCAGGTTTACAGATGAATGCATGTACTGTTTTATATGTCTATTCTGTGTACACAGGTGGCTAATACAAGAAAGCACTAAACAATAAAATATTCATGTGTAAGAGATCACACATGAACAATATGTGTTCAGTCTGCAGAACATATAATTGACAAACCTGGTGCTTTCTCAACAAATATGACTTTGGAATCTTGATGGAAGTTGTGCCCAGTCACAATCATTTTCTTTCCACCACTCACTGGGAAGCTGTCAATACTTTGCTTTTCTACCAAAGGCAATTCTTGAGCAGAACGCTGGGCTACAAAGAAAATGAAACATAATACAATCATCTCTCAGCAGGTTTTCAAATGTCCAGGGTAAATATAGAGATATTCCCAATATAGATTACACACAAGTGCTTAAGCAGTGGTGACACAATACAACAGATATGCTATCAGAACAGAGTGTCTAACATATGTCTAACACTACAACTAGCTGGAACTTGTGGGTGATCCTCAACTAAATAGACCTGTGCTATGCCCTCCACTGAACCTCGGACATTTTGTATAATACATGTACAATGCATAATAAATACCACAAAACACATAAACATACAGTAACTGTGGCTTTTACAGCAACAATCATATTGAAATATTTTTTTTACTTTGGGAATACAACTGTAAAAAGAAGAGTTGACTTACAACACTCAATTGGATTGGACGCCACTTGAAGAGTCAGAGTCCTCCCATTGGCTTGTGGAATGTGTACACGGAACACCAGTCGTACCCTGGTGTTCTTTCTTCCAATGTCAGTTTCCCCTTTCCGCAATTCAATGTCAGAGTTTCGCAGCTTTAATATACCTGCACAGTCAATACTGTTAATAGAAAAACAACAAATATAATTTAGAGCCTCACTACAACATGTACTGTAAAATGACAATTGTATTTACTGTAATCTGGTTCAAGAACTACGATGTCTAGAATAGCATAGTGGGAATTAAACCCTGTCAACAACTGGTGCCACAGGCTTTTCACACCACATTTACAGCGATGTCTTGGCCACACAGTGGTAAACGGGGAAAGAAGATAACATAGAGAGGGCAGAATATATAGAGTTGCACTTGCCATAGGGGGATTTGATGTTATCAATGTTGAAAGGCACCTGTCAAAAACCTTTCAACAAATAAGGATATAATTTGCAGGGAAAGACTAAATAATTAATTTTTACATGTCAATGTGTGTGTGTGTGTGTGTGTGTCTGTGCAAAACCAGTTCTGCTCACCATTACACTTACATAAAAAGTACAGTAGTCCCCCAGTGAGTGGCAAAATACAGGTTTGTGGACAATAAAGAAATCTTTATAGTCATTGGCAAAGATTTTATTTTTATATTAAGATTCTCCTTTAAAGCTATAGCTATATATCTGTAACTATGGAAAATCTTTAAAAAAAAAGCATATTACCTCTTCAGAACATACCATTAAAGAAAAAGTAATAAAAATAATAAATCATGATGTTTAAAAGAGAAAACTAGCTAAAATGATTACTCTATTTCTAAACAACCTGAGGGTATGTGCATACGTCGTATTTTTCCTATAGCAGAAAAATACACAGACACATATTAAGAAGGTAGTCTCAGATTTCTGTTGTGTATTTGGACTCTTTGGAACACATTTTTGTCATATTTTGTATGATTAGGTCCATTCTAATGAGCTAATCCACACTCTGCATTTCTGACACACTTTCCCAAGGGATACACTCAAAAAGATAAGTGACATCAAAATGCACAATGAAAAAAAAAAGTATTGCTGTTCTCAAATTAAACTGCAACACATATTCCCATTAAAAGCAATGGGTGTGTATTGCATGAGCTTTTCAGCATATGGGTTTTGAAGGAAAGAAAAAAAGTGCCTGAAACAGGCCAGCAGTGGGAGCGTATGGCTTCTGACATCGTATGGCTCCTCAGATCCTCTTTAAATGGAAGCTTTCATCACTTTCATGCTGCCTGAAGAATCAGTTGTGTGAAAGTTCCAAAGTGGCTTCTTCCCAACCCACAATCCTACTGGAACCGCTGGAACCGGGGAGGTGAGTGGACGTCTTTTTCCTCAGCCACCTCGTCCCCGGTCCCAGCGAAAAAGTGCCCCCCGCCCCCCGCTGGAGTACCCCTTTAAGTACGGCGGGTCAGGCGATACTATAAACATGCCGGATGCTTTAAACAGTCCCAATGAAATCAATGGCATCAGTTCATAGATACATTTCCCTCCAGCACTTTTTTACTTCATCAGAGAGAAACGCCACCGGATAAGTGTAAACCTGGCCTTACATATGCAATTTTATTGTCAGTTTTTGATGCATTTCCATTGCAAAAACTGCCATAAAAAATGGCATGTGCGCTTCCAGCTCTAAAGTAGTATGTGGGCCCTATATTTCCTCTATATTCTGTTCATTTTTCTTCATCAAAAGATGGAAAAGGATATAACCAGTGGAAACACAATTAACCGCACCTTCCATAAAGTTTCATTGCTCCCTCTGCAGGGATCCTTCCTGTGTATGGTGACCAAAAAAAGGAAAACAGACTGCTAAGGTGCTAGTTGAATGAGCCCTGAGACCTTCCATAGTTCCTGCATGCATTGGGACCTGTCTTCTGATTCAACCTGATGAGCAGTAGTAGAAACTATGTTCTCACCAAAAACACTAAGGGCTATTAAAGAAGTGCGGTGAAAATTTTTACTAACGTATGGTATTGCCCCCCCAAATGTTATACAAATTACCAATATACACTTATTATGGGAAATGCTTATAAAGTGCTTTTTTTCCTGCACTTACTACTGCATCAAGGCCTCACTTCCTGGATAACAGGACCCAACGACCCAACTTCCAGAGCTGTGCGGGCTGTGGCTGCTGGAGAGGATGATGGCAGAGGGGTGCTTAGTGTCCCTCAGTGTCCCCCTGCCATCATCCTCTCCAGCAGCCACAGCCCGCACAGCTCTGGGAGTTGGGTCGTGACATCACAATTTTATCCAGGAAGTGAAGCCTTGATTCAGTAGTAAGTGCAGGGAAAAAAGAGCTTCATAAGCATTTCCCATAATAAGTGTATATTGGTAATTTGTATAACTTTTGGGGGGCAATACCATACTTTAATCAAAAATTTTGCCGGACTTCTCCTTTAATACTACCATTTTAGCAAGAGTCCATTGTGATGTTATCAGACTAGTTTTCTCATTTTCATGATTCCTGTAGAATGTATTGCTACAGAATCATGGTTAGTTTAACATTTACAGATCATAAAAGTGAAGCCTGAAATTACAGACTTTACTATCTCAATACATCCCTTGATAGCATCTTCCTTCAAGTTACAGTATGTCTCCTGTCAATGTCTACCTCCAAATTTTTATCTCTCATTTCATCCCCTGTCAAACAGCTTTTTTTTAATGAATTAGATTCAATTAAAGAATGTGGCTTTTTAACAATATTTAATGGCTGGGGCTGACAATGGCAAATTTGCCTAAGGAAGAATCGCCCACCCGTAATGTAATCTACAGTGCAAACTGCATAAAATGAGAATGTGTCATTAATTAGAGAAGTTGCTGGCACGCCTGCACCTCCGCTGATATCAGTGATTCACTGCAATGTGGTTTACTGCTCAACAGTCCATGTTATAGGAGTTAGAAACAACGTGTCATAGGGACTTGCATCATTTTAATAGACAAAGTCAATCATAGTTTGTGAATCGCAATAATACCAGGATAATTTATCAGACGTGATACTCTTGACTATTGATTACATATAAAAAAGTTAGCATAGTAAACTTTAGTATTTTTATCTCTCTGTCTCTAGTCCTATTTTACACCTGGGAGGTGGGTATTATGATATAGCTGGGAAAATGTTTACAAGACTCTTCAACTTTTACAGTGTTAATCAGAAGTACACATTGGAAGGGTTTCCCAATGAATACTTGTGATTTACTTCTCTGACAGATTTTTACTGTATAGGCAAACAGTGGCACCTCTCGCCCATAGGCTTTCATTATTTAAAAAAAAGGCCTTTTTATGAAGTAGCATAGTCTGCTATGTTATTTATACGTAAAACAGTAGACAGACATATACTGTCAGTACAGAGACTAAAAGGACATAGTTTTGGCCTCCATAGGGTAAATGGTGGTCTACAGATACATACGTTTATTTGCATGAAGCATTGAAGCAAACATGCACTCAACAAGCAAGTAAAGTGTGTAGAATGTATATATGTATATATATATATATATATATATATATATATATATATATATATATATAGCTTTCCAGGTAAAAGCAGGACCCTTGCAAAATGTAGTACAATTGCATTGTTTAATCTGTTTGCATGCTTGAAAAACAGGGCACTTCACAATACAAGATCCAATAAGTGTCATGCTATAAAGTGTACACTGCGGCTGAAGTGGATATTTACAGCTGTGTAACTGAGATGTGATTTATAAAAAGCAACAGGCACATGGGCTGAAACACTATAACCAAAAGCAATAAGCTGTCAGAAATGTTTTTCAAGGTTTATGGAGGTGGTAATATGGGGAGAGGTACTTCAAAGGGCACACTGCTAGAGCTGATTGGGAAAAGATGGGCGCATTCTGGAATTTACATAACAAAGCATTTCCATATTGAGTCTCCAACAAAAAGTTATACAAGAAGAGGCCTGGCAAGCAGGTGGCTCACGGCTTACATGGCTTTCATATTGTTCTCAGGCAACAGTGGGATTTCCAAGACTTTGGTGTTGGAGATGATGGTTTCATGGCTTGTTGTCGATACGGTCTTGCCGGTGATGCGATGGACTTGATAGAAGGCATGAGGTCGCAGCAGCCGATCATCTGCCGTGCCGATGAACAGCTGGATGGTAAGTGGCTCACTTTCCAAATACCCGTGTAGCTGGCAAGAGAACAAAAAGGTTCAGGCATGAAAATATAAAAAATAATCAGGACAGGTGCTGAGTGTTAGGCCATCAGGTTGCCCAGCAATATTGGTGTAATAAAAAAGGTGTAAGTCAGAAAAATGTCTCATTATTCCAGTGACCTGAGGCAATGAAGTTAGATTTAATCTTTATATGAACCGCTGCATGCCCTTAGAAGAGTCCTAGACACAGTCTTCATCTCTCCAGGGTTGGGGGAGCTCACATTTCAGGTAATGGAAGCAGACACTGAGTAAATAGATCTGACTTTTTACAAACTGTAAACTATATTCAATATGAGTTCTAAGCATATTTTTACCAATAGTAAAGAACTTTAATACCAAGCTAAAAAAAAAAAAAATCCTGTGATATTTAGAAAACGTGACTAATATTTAATATGAAATATAGCACAATGAAAAAAAATATTTTCCAAATGTCATTATTCTTACACAAGCCAACAAATATAATTTACATTACCTGTATATCTGCTGCAAGGCACAATGATCAGCATGAAACTTATCTGATTTGTAATTACATAAAAAATGTTTTCTTCAAATATAATGGGAAAACCTATGGAGGTTTTACTAATAAACTAAGCTGTTGGCACACTGATTTTTAAGGCTAAGAATATAAAATCTGGTGATGTCACAACTGTTAGTATGATAAGTGCATGATCTGATATAGTCACAAGGATATCACAGTGGATAAAAACATAATAAACAAGTTATACTTACCTTTCCTGATCCTATGCAGCCACTGCACCGCTGCATTTGAGTGCAAGGACAGGCCAATGAAGCCTGAGTGGCAGAAGAGGGCATGGCAGGTAAGTAACTGACAGTTTCTCTTAAGGGTCTGTTCACACGTACAGACTCGCTGCGTATTTATCGCTGTGAGTTTATCGCACATAAATTCACAGCGATACTGATTGCTATTAAGTCAATGTATGTGTATTCTCGCTGCGTGTTTGGTGCGATTTTTACATGCGAGTTTTGATTTTCACAGGCAAGTTCAACACCACAAAAAAACGCAGCTACTTTCATGCAAGTTTGATGTGAGTTCTGTGTTTTACGCAGCGAGTCTGTACGTGTGAACAGACCCTTAAAGTGATACTTTCACCCCCTTTCTGTATGAAGACAGCTGTAAAGCCTAAATTCTGCCGTTTTCATACCTTGCTTTATAATACATTTCTTGGTACTTGGTCCAGTAAAAAATGCTTTTTATCACTGGTGGATTGTGCCACCTGGGCGCGGCTTCACGACCGCTGTGTCACTTGGCCCCACTCACATCAGCGCCGTAGGCCTAAACACTGATGACGTCATGAAGGGACGGGGACTACGGTGGCGATGTGGGCGGGGCAAAGTGGCACAGCAGTTGTGAAGCCACAGGTGCTGTTTCTATAAAAAAGCGGCCGTGCTTATTTTTTCCCATAGGATGACTTAGGATGGCTTCAGTCTCTGCTGCACTGCCGATTTACACAGTGCTTGCTGTGTGGACTGAAAGTAATTTTCCCTATGTATGGGTGCGCGCACACTACGGAATTCCCGCGTATGACCCGCAGCGGATTCCGACGCTTGTACCCGCACACGGTGGCACACATCTCCGCCCCATGCCATAGGCACTATTCTATGCACGGCGGGTTCACTTCTTTCGGCGGAATGCGGAATCCGTACGTGCATAAAATAGTTTCTATTGCACGGGCGGAGATGTGCGCCACCGCGTGCGGGTATGAGCAACGGAATCCGCCGCGGGTCATACGCGACGCTGACACTGAGTGAGTCCCGAGTTAAATAAAGACAGTGACTTCTGTGGAGAAAACTAAGAGTGTGAAAACAGAAAAAAAAACTAGATGGCGCAACACATGATATTTCTAGAGAGGGACCCAAGTTGATATAAGCTGGGTAGGGATGCAGGCTGCTAGGAGGAGTACTAGGAGGGAGCAGGCCAGGCTGCCAAAGAACTACTGACAGCATGAGCTAGAGTGATGTGGAGATTAAAGAAAGCACCAAAAACCCATCAATGTATTAAAATACATGTATTTAAGAATCTATTCTTATCTTGTAGCACTATAATGACTTCTTAATGTTTTGGATAAACCCTGTAAACATCGCAGAAAACCTACAGGACTCTCTAAACTCAGTATCATAATGGAAACGCATATGACTCCCAGCTACCTCTGCTTTTCTGAATGCAAGTATGTAAAGGTCACCGACAGCAATGAAAACCCTTCCCTCTACTGAGAGCTTTTGACACATGCAAATGTATCAGTGGAGCTGTCCGTTCCCTGAGCCATCATATTTATTGAGGCAAGCAGCCCAGGATCCAAATCACAAACTCTCAATGGCCACTACTGTGGATACACATAACCCACTTCTTTGTGCTCTTTGGTCCCATTATGTATGATCTAACGTGTATACAGCGTTTCACAAGAAGAAAATTCTGCTGTTCTGCTGGCTCAGTACCTGGACAGATTGCCACTTTTGCAATAGTGAATTCTGCTTTCTTAAGACTGTCTGGACATCTGAAAGTTGAATCTAGAATGCAGCTGGGTTATACTGCAAAACAATGATTCATAAAAAGCAAGTCTCTATTTGAAACAGTGGTGAGAAACTAAATTAAAATTTTCAAGACAAAGCCTGGACTTGTATCCTGCTCGGGTAACACCTGTATGAATACTGTAGGAAATGAAAAGTAACACAACTTTTTAATATATTTCATATTTCAATTCCTCACTATTCTTAGGATTATTTGTTGTCTATGGGTAGAAACATTATAGTAAACTCTTACAGATCTAATATGTCTATGGGTAGAAACATTATAGTAAACTCTTACAGATCTAATATGTCTCACATCTGAAAAGATTTATAGCCTAAACAGCGTTAGAGGGTGATTCTCATCTTATAGAGTGATGGCATGTAGACAGAAAACAACTACTTAATAATCATTGGGGGTACCTTACCAGTCCAGAGACTGAGACAGAGTTTGTTAGCAATGAATCCCTTTCACAGTTTTTCATCTGCACAATACTACCCGCTGTCCCGCATTTACGTTAAAGGGGTTGTCTAGTAAAAAGTTTCTCAACATAAATAAGCCCAGGCTGGATGATCAAGACAACAAAGTGTGCACTTACCTGCCTTGTTCCCCTGCTGCCTCCATTATACTGTCTTCAGGTCTCCACTGTGCTCCACTTTCTGGTGCCAAGGTCACCACAAGACACTGTCACTGAGTCAATTGTTGTGTCCCACCTAAGGGCCCTATTACACCAACAGATTAATGGAATGGATTGGAAAAGAAGAGAAATCCCAGTCTTTCCTTTAGTCCATTCCTGGCTTTGGCTCAAATTCTGTCAGATAATCTGTTGGTGTAATAGGGCCCTAAGAAAATGATTAAGTGAGCAGCAATGCCTCGTGCTGAAGTAGAGCGCAGAGGAGCCAGGGTGCTGGGATAGTGGAGGCTGGGGGGGGGGAGCGGTAAGTAAGTGCAGACCTTGTTGTTTTGCCCAGCCTGGACATATCTATGTTAAATAAAAACAAATATTGCATTAGACAACCTCTTTAACTTATAAGAGGATAGAGCGCTAAACATGACTTGTGGTCCCTTCGTTCATAAGTCTGCTGGGGATCCCTAAGGCTGGACAACTCTTCCTTTTTGGTCAGTATAGGGACACATGAGCTAGCCCTGTTTTTAATGAATACTATTTATTTTTATGTATACACATATGTGTATTGCCTTCCAGTTTTAAATAGAAACGACAGAGTATATTTCAGCCTGAAGCCTGGTGGAAAATGGGACAATAACTGGGCAGATTTGCAATATCAACGGCAATATCAGCAAAGGATGTTGTTTTGCTCTCCTAAGAGATTAATTTGTGTCTCCCTGAAGGAAAATCCTTCCGTACTATGGCAGGGCATTTTCCACCCGTTTGAGGATGTGCAGGTGAACGTGTATTGTTGTCATTACAGATGACACTACCAAACAGGATTGTGTAAGGATCTGAAAGAAGCTGCCTTCCCCCCTTATCTATTAGAAACATGAAATGTCCCATTTCATGTAAACACAATGTATATGTACAATACTATTTTAGGTCTGTTTGGGCTTCAGTTTACATTAAGGGGTATTTTCATTACTCAAAATGAGCCACCAAAACAATGGTAAACCTGCCAATATATACTGAGTTGTCTCACTCACATTTTATTCCCTGTGCACTCTCTGCGTTATTCTCCATGGGAAATATAGAAACAAACAGAAGCATGCAATATGCACGTCTCATACTGGTAATATATCCCCTCTGCCTTTTGTCCCCTACCCTCTCCTCATAGTGTGTAAGGGCTCTCACTCCCTATGTATGGCTTGACAATTACATGTATAATCTCTGTAATGTCTGATTCTGTCTATATATCTACCCCCAGAATTGTGAAAGGCTGCATATATATATATATATATATATATATATATATATATATACCCTATACTTGTCATCATGCCATGACTGATCTGCACTGACTTTACATGCTGTGCCACTGTGATAGATCATGGCCATATATTTTGCAGTCTGTTTTGCAGCCACACCAAGTGTGAAGAGAAAGCGCTTGCACAGCTCAGCACTACAAGTATCTTGATCAATGTGGACAATCTTGTGAAACTGTAGCTTTATCCTATTTGCAGCTTGACCCTTACGCCTCCTGATACTTGTCAATAACTAAAGTATCCAGTAAGACTCCTCTCCCTCTTTAATCATGATTATATTCTTCTAAATGACTATTACACAAAGCATGACTTTTCTTTTGGTCCTGTGAACAAAGAACAGCTTGCGATAAAACAGAAAGATTACAAGGCATTCTCTGATGGCTGTGTCTACAAAGGATCTATTTGTCTCATTTGCCTTGTAGACGGTTCAACAGCTTGACACTACCCCATGTTGCATGTTTCCTAGTAAAGAGGCATGAAGGAATGCAAGCTACATGACATAACACATGTACCATACTATATCCCACCTTTTCTGATAACTTCTCTCTGGAATGCTGAAAATATATATATATATATATATATATATATATATATATATATATATATATATATAAAATGTTTTTTTTTCAGGTTCAGCAAGATAACAGCTTGAATGATGATACTGCTTTAGCGGCAAGCAGCAGTACTAGCTGCCAGATTATTAATGATATCATTCATGCTTCCAAACAAGTAGCAAAACAGGGAGGCAAGCCAAAGAACGCACAAGAGTGAGCGCACACTACTTAACTGAATCACTGAGCTGAATTAGACTTAATGATTTTTTGTTACTCTTCAGGACGGGAATAGCATAGAATTGGGTCCTGCTCATTAGGCAGCTCATATGTCATCTGTTTCATGGTGTAAGATTATAGTATTTACTGGACTCCTATCTCTTGGAAGCATTAAACATTGTCATTGTACCTAAACACAATGGCTGTATTGTGAATGCATGAAGTTTAACTACTTGAGAGTGACAAATATAAACTGACACGTTTGCTCCATACACAGTATTATTCAGAGGAGTTGCACCGCACAGCCCTAGTAAGCTCCTAGTAAGAATAAGCCAAGTACAAGTACAGAAAGGAGCTGAAGGCTGACGCCTATTGTGATGTTTGTGGAGAATTTATGCTGCCTCAAACTAAATAATATCTGGTTAATAATCTTTCTATAAAGTCTTTCATATTGATGTTGAGGACATTTAACTCTTTTCCAGAAGATTAAAGTTAAAGACAATAAGAAAGAAACCGGACGGGAATGGCATTTATGGGAGAATGCAGAGCCACATCTGTCCATGAGCATATGGCTGATCTCCAGGCTTTGACAATGTTCCATGCTTACATAAGTAAAGCATGGAACTTTGAGGGCAATGCAGCTCCACTTATACCTGAAATAAATCAAATTCAGTATTGAACATAAAGTGATGGTATTGGGGTGCTTTGATATCACTGAAGAAATTATGAATTCTTAGTTATGGAATGCATGTCCAATATTTGCTTATGAAGCATGACAGGCTATACATAATTGCATCTTGACATGAACCCAGTAGAAACACTAGAGCAGGACCTACAAGCATGTATACATCAAAACTCGTCTGAATTAAAGCTGTTCTGCAAAGGAGCATGGGATCACCTTCTTCTACAGCTACTGACATTTATCATTAGGAAACTATCAAACAATAAAAATTCATCATGATAAAACAGCAAATAAAATACTAGGACCACAGCAAGCCAGAAATTTTCTTATATCGCATCCCATATGGTAACGGGAATCTTTATGAGGAAAGAACATGTAAAAGTGTTTTCTTTTTATCTGTGCAATTTTACAATAATTAATAATGTCTTTAATGCAAACAGATTCTACTAATACGTGCTGGAAGCAAACAGTCTTTCATGCCAAGATACTACATTAAGAATGGAGGCCAGATGTTTTATTACAGCCAGACATATAAAAATGTATCACTTGCCTCATGTTGTATACCCAGCATTTGGCAGGTAAGCTAAAAATAATGGTGCGTCTGGTTGCTGGCTGAGCGAAACTATACAGAAACATGGCTTCTCCACGTCTGTATAAATCGGAGAGGTCAGCTGCATGTGTTTTCTTGTATGGTTTTCATATGGATCCCTTTCACTAGTAACAAAAATAAATGAACTAAGTGATAAAATGGTGTGTCCTTTATGCTGAGGACATCTGTTCTTTGTTCATTTTGGTTTATTATAAGTGATTTTTTTTTTACATGCTCACACAAAAATAGTTCACACCTCTTCAAAATATATGATGTGCAAGGGTGCCTGTCTGCATGACACAATTACACAATGGCTATATGCAGAACTTATGGAAAACAGAGGTGGCACCTAGTCTTCTTTATCAAGCAGAAGCCAGGGTGGCTCTATACTTCTTAATGCAAGACATCTGTACAGTATAAATCAAGTTTGCAAAAAAATAAACCATATTTATTTATTTTTAACTTAAAACTGGGGCTAAAAAGGGTACAGCAGGTAGGCTATGAGGCCTATAGGTGGACACAAGTCAGAAATGTACAATGTGCTATAAAATAACTTCAACTATATACACATAGTATGATTACTGTGGGCTAAATTCACATCGCCTTCAGTGTTTATTCATGGACCCACTGAAGACATAGCCAAACATATCGAACAGCATGTTTGTGCGGTAACCTTCTTCTCAATACAACTATGCAGTAGGATCTTTATGTACCCCTGTGTAATATACATTGAGAGTTTTTGCCATCATACAAGCCAAAAATGCAAAAATCATATTGTACATGTATAACGTAGAAGCTTTGTTCATATGCCAGCCCTCCTGTTATGTTACCGTTACTGGAAAACAACAGTAAATATGGTTCCTCTAATGAGTCCAGCCTTCAGACAGACAATACATGACTTTTCTTTAGCAATGGCTTCATGGGAGGATAATAACATATAAGATGTCTAACTGAAGAGGTGTTATGTTGAACTCATATGAGAATATATTGGAGCATAATATTGATTCTAACGTTTATCAGAGTTGCAGAACTAAGGGTACGTTCACACAAACTGCTGTGGATTTCAGCTATTTATTTATATCGGTTAAATCTGCACCATGTAATTGTACCCTAAGGCCAAGTTTAGGAAATGTCTTTTTAGACATCCATCATTTTGAGTCAAAAAAACAAACTTATTATTGGCTCTAACTGACAGCAATCCAAAAAGACGGCCCAAAAAAACACAGCCTAAAACAGATGAGACTAAGGTCAAATATATTGGACTCCACAATGTGTTCATAATCTTCCTCTGGATGCCCTGAACTGCCAAAACTATACCTTTTCCTAACAAAGCATAATAATCTTTATACAATAAGATGCAACATTTACAAAATGTGCCAAGTTAAATAAAGCATTGGCAAAGAACCTCATATACCATCCTTTATTTTTATGAGGTTTCAACACAAATGACTTTTTATAAAATCCTAAAGAACATAAAAGATATAAACATGACACGCCTGTCCTTCCACCACTTTCTGCACACTTAGCACTGAAATCCAGCAAGCTTCATGAAGAAAAAGGCTTATAAGACAATCCCATCCACCTGATGTAATAGTATACCTAAGAAGAAACTATTTGCTCTCATAGTATGTCTTTTATGTGTTACACTTATGGCACTTAGGTCCAGACATGATATAACTGACACCAAAGACCTTCACACCATGAAGCAGATCGGAATCACAATGAAACTGAAGAGCTCTACCACCTGGAATATGCAACGTGTTAATATATGTATAGTGAAATAAATGCAAGGCTGAAAAACAGAAAGACAACTGGCCCCAGCCCAACAATCAAACTTACTGCTTCCAGCTGATGAAATCATTGACTTGAATGTAATCTTTTTTTACGCTGAATATGTGTGAATGTATTATTTGGCAAGTGCTGGCCATGTGCATATTGCAATAACCCATGTGGAGTTGCTGGTAAAAAGTGCCAGCCGTTTATGATTGAGCTATAAAATGTCTGCTTTGTGGTATGTTTGCCTGGCTTCATTACATATAATAATTGCATCCTGGCTCGCAGATGTGTGTTAATGTCTTTTTTTGCACCTCTGATATATTTTAGAAACACATGGACAATAGACACAGGCTTTTTTAGTTAACGTGCGCAGTGGTGAATGCCAAGGAAACATGGGTGGGGTACGGAGCCAGCAATTTGTGCATTACCCATACATAAATTGTAGGTAATGGATAATGAAAACATGGAGGCACTGACACTAATTTGGAAGGTTTCCTCTCGGTCTACTACTCCAACTCTACCTCCACTTCCTCCTGATTCACGGCTACAAAAATATTCCCCTTGTTCCCAATGAGTTGTAATTAAACTTTCTCCTTGACCCTGAGCTATAATTATGGTATAACACAGAGCAGTAGTTGGGGAAAGCTCATTTTCCTGTCTTAGTAGATTTCGACGCTGTAGAAGAGACTATGCATGAAAGTAATACAACTGATTTCGAGAATGTGATACACAATAAAACTGTGCATGAAAGTGCTATTCAGAAAGAGATCCAAGCTCGTTTTTTTAGCACAAACTTTTCATTGCCAATAGAAACCTACCAGACTGTAATAGCTGCTCATCATTTTTGCAAAGCATTCTTTACATTCCTTGCTGGCCAGAATAGCAGGCGTTCAGCAATGCCTTATAAATAGGCTTTTGATTTCTCACAACTGTCGTTATTACGTACACTAAGCAAATTAGGCATTTACATCTAGTTCTCCTTTCCCACCTGACACATAGGGAGGACAAGTGTAGCATTTACATGCTGGTATAAAGGTCTTGGCAAATGTTCTTCTGATTGTGTCATTTTGGCTCGTCTAGCCATCAGAAATGAATATATTACATATATGCTAAACACCTTGCCAGCCTCTAATTTTCCTCATCTCTGTTTGGACAGAAACATATTTTGATATACATATACTTTTTAACAGATTCTGACTCAAAACATTTCCTGTTCTTCATGTTCAGACCTCAAAGAATGTGTTAGATGCAATTTGTGTTTCCAGCCCACGCAGAAACAGGATTTATTTTTTAGGTGCATACTATATGATGCATTCATCTTGTTTTTATTAAAAAGAGAGAAAGGCACAGCACTTGATGAAGAGTAATAAGAATGAGTGGATGATAGGAGGTATAACCTGCTCCCATTACACAATATTTAGTCTACAATAACAGATACATCATATTACAACATCATCTGAACTCCACTGCCAGAGTGCAATGGCAAGTGAATATAGTGAGTATGTGCAAAAGATGGTTTCCTTCTAAAGCAAATAATGGCAAAAGGCCACTCGAAGCAGAGTATGTGCCAGCGCTTTCTTACAGGAAAATAAAGTATATACAAGTGGTAGAAATTTCGTTAAAAGCAAATACAGGATGTTCTGTTATTTGTGAGGGCACCGTTGTGGATACACAATGTTATAGTACAGGAAAAGATATCTTTGTGTGCACTGTACTCTATACTCTTACCCTCAATAAACCTGGCTGTAGCCTACATTCATTTGATATGCTAACAGATTCAGTAAATTCACTGAAATATGCTGTGCATCATGTTGTACAATACAAGCTGCAGCCACTCATCATAGTGAACTGAATAGTTTAGCTAAACCTATACTGGTAATGTTAATGTTAAACCTATAATATAATTTTTTGCTGCAATATCATACTCCCACACACAACCAACCAACCAACCACCCACACCTCCACCACTACAAATTTTACTTAAAGCGTAACTGTCATGTTTTTTTTTATTGCAGAAATCAGTAGTATAAGCGATTTTAGGAAACTCTGTAATAGGTTTCATCAGCCAAAAAAGCCTCCTTCTGTACTCAAGAAGCAATCTCCCAGCCTCCCCCCCTGACTTCTTATCTGTGCATTATCAGGCAAACACGTCTTCATTACAGAGAAGCCAGTGAAGACGGGTTCTGCTCTCTCCATTGTAAGCCTATGAAGGGGGGGAGGGGCTGAGGGAGATGAGGGAGCAGGAAGAGGTGACATGAAGGTCAGCTGTTTGTAGACTTTCTGGGCACCTAAAACGCTAAATTCAGGTGTCAGAAAGGTCAGTGCTTATCTATGAACTTACTGAGAGAAGATTGCAGGGTTTCTTGAAAAATATAATATTACAAGTTATGGGCATTAGATTTCTGGTGATACGTTGATCCGGGGATTGTTCTGGTTGCCATTGCAGTCGGGGGAGGGGGGGGGAGTTTCTCCCTGTGGTGGGGCGTTTGTCTTCTGCCCCATAGGGGTTTTTCGCCTTCCTGGATCAACACAGTAGGATTTTCCTAGGTTGAACCTGATGGACTCTTGTCTTCTTTCAACCTTATTTACTATGTTACTATGTTACTATGTACTATGTTGTGCTTTGCAGAAATCCTCTGTGCTCAGTCACTCCTAACAGCCCCTCCCCTCTCCATAGCCACATAATGGAGAGAGACATCCTGCTTCATCTGATGTGAGGGGGGAGGCTGGGAGATTGCTTTTTCAGTCCAGAAGGAAACTCTTTTAGTACATAAAACCTATTACAAAGTTTCTTAAAATCGCTTGTACTGTTGATATTTATTGTTTTCAGAAAAATTACCCTGAAATGACAGTTACGCTTTGAGGCTGGGTTCACACTACGTATATTTGAGGCTGTATTTTTGAGGCTGTATAGCAACCAAAACCAGGAGTGGATTGAAAACACAGAAAGGCTCTGTTCACATAATGTTGAAATTGAGTGGATGGCCGTCATTTAATGGCAAATATTTGCTGTTATTTTAAAACAACGGCTGTTATATTGAAATAATGGAAGTTATTTACCGTTATATGACGGCCATCCACTCAATTTCACCATTGTGTGAACAGAGCCTTTCTGTGTTTTCAATCCACTCCTGGTTTTGGTTGCTATGAGGACCTGACTTGCGGACCAAATACTGCCTGAAATGTACGTAGTGTGAACATAGCCTAAGAAGCTAGCTATAAACATCACCTTATGGGCCAGAAAGTGCTGAATAATTATGTGGGAAACTACTTGAAAAGATTTAATTACTATATATTAAGGATTGATAATCTGTACCGCATATATCAAATATTGTATAACAGAATACCCCTTTAAACATGTTCCCCAGTTTTCATGATCAATGGATTGCTTATGTAAGGTAGACCACTAAACCTTCTTAGTCTTAGTAACTATGAGAGGTACACCTTTAGCAATTGGCAACTATGTTGTGCATCCCTTCTTTGACATCTAGAACATGTAGGAAAATATCCCTAGTGAATAGTGAAGAAAAACTAAGAACTTCTAAACCGCTGTATAATGTATGCATTTCTGATACATCTGGGAAAGAATGTTCTATCATCCTCTACACCTTACTGAGAATTGTAATGATTATTTCTGATGAAATGCCAGGATAAACAATACCACGTATCACATGGTTACCTGCACAATGGGATGTCCACCAGTAGAGGCCTTCACCGCCCCGCGGCTTCCTTCCGTCTCATAATGAGCCCTGTGATGAGATTTGGGCTGTACTTCAATGCGAAGTTCATAAGGTCCTGACTGCGACGGCAGATGCCAATCAAGGGCAGGCAGAGAGGGGCTGTAATGGAAAAGAACAGCTATTTAACAGCTATTAAATATTAACACAAAGTGTATTATCCCACACCACAGGAATTTGGCACTATTACTTTAGAGACCATGATTAGCCACCTATCCCTCACTGTCTTACATTTAAAATTTCATCAATAGGTCTAATGCCATGACATAAGTAATTTAGAAGCCCGTGAAGTGGCCAAAACCTCTTTCCCCTTCATGAAGATGAATGGCCACTGATGCTGCCACCGCACTCCTTATGTCAGTGGAAACTGTGTGCACATTGTTTCCCTTTCCATGAATCTAACCGCCTTTAATTGTCTTCAAAGTGAGAGTATTAATAAATAAGCAGATGATGGAGAAATACTGTATTAACAGGAAGGATTTATCTATTTGGTTATAAGAGGTCAGAGTTGTACTCTGCAGAGTGCCAGCACACTACAAAGTCCTTTACAAAATGCAATGAGAAATATGGAGGAAGGATCTACACACAGAAGACAATATGGTGCGAACAGTACTATGCTAGATAGAACAAAGTATTAGACAGCACTCCGGGGCCAGATTAGTTTATCAGTAGTAGTGCAATAAGAAAAAGGCTCCTATACATAGGAAGAAAACAACCCACAGCATTAAGCATAAGCAGGGGGTTTCTATGTACCCAGCCCTGAATGCTGAAACATAAGGGATCACTGTTTTAGCAAATACATGTTATTCTTTATATAAGGTATACAAATTTCCCATATCTTTTCTGTATCAATTCCTTAAAGGAGAAGTCCGGGCAAATCGATTTATTTAACAATTGCTGGGGGGGATAAAAGAAATAACGTGCTCTTACCTCCCCCGCTCCAGCTGCGTACTGCTCCACTCCGGTCCCCGCCTGCTTCCTGGTCTAAGCAGGGACCCAGGTCTTGACGTGTACGGTCCACTCAGCCAGTGAGCAGCCGTAGCGGGGTCCACTACATACACACAGACACCTCTGCTGCATCACCATACACAAACACCACTGCTCCATACATACACAGACACAACCGCGCTCCATCATCATACATAACAGCTCAGCTACGTACATAAAGAGACACAAACAGACACACACAATTTTAATTGTTCCTACTACAGTATTTACAGGGAGCCCTTCTACCAGTTAGGTGACAACACTGAAGGTCCTGCAGGTCCTTCAGCTCTGTTGTTGGTGAGTTATTTCCTCTGGGGCTTTACATGTAGGAATCTTGGGGGGGATACACATCACCTCCAGATTCCTCTCCTCCTCGTCACTAATCTCACTGTTCAGTGTCCGGCAGGAGAAGGGAGAGGACTCTACAGGTATCAGGAGCTGAATAAGAGCTTTGCTGGAACATTAAGGAAGCAGTGAGGGCGGTCTGACACTTTCATATATATTCTGTTTTTTAACATTGTGTGCACAGACTGGCATTTTTCCATAGACTTTAATGTAGCACAATATTAGATTCAAAATTCATCCGCATTTTATACATATTTTACTGCTGTGTTTTGCTTTTATTTTACTGTGTGTGAACATAGCCTAAATATAACAAAATAAAAACACCAGGGGGGATATTTTTGAAAGGTCAGCCTGAGGCGTACGCCTGGGAAAAGGTGCAGATTCGCCCCTTCTCCCTGGTGTATGCCTGCTGTATGCCTTGCTAGCTCGATTTTGGGGGGGGGGGGGCGTGACAAGGGGGGGAGGAGGCGTGAATCCTGCCGGGAAAAGCGAGCAGGGCCTAATGGTCTTCATAGATCCCCCCATGACTTCAAGAATTTTCCATGGTGTTTTTACATACCATGTGAGTGGGAGGCTGTATGATTGTAAGTAAATTTCAGTCATTGTTGATTAAAGCGGTAGTGACTCTCCTAATGAGAGCCCGTCATAAAGACGTGTGGAGACTTACAGACCGTTGCTGCTCCACTGAGAATTCTGGGAAAAATATGCAAAATAGCTCTCACCCCTCTTGAGCAAATAGATATTTTGCATATCCTTTCTTCCCAGTCATTGTGGATAACATCTTGAAATTCTTTACATTTAAAATAATTTTTTTCAGGCTGTAGCAATCCTACAACCATAGCCTACCACAATTTATGAACTACAGAAAACATAAATCCTTAGTACGGAACAATAATAAACCCCATAAACAGAGTGATTCTACCTAAGGTCCTAAGGTTCCACTGAAGGATAACATGGAAATAAATATGTTTCAGGGGCATCTAAGTGCTATGTATGGATTTTGGTGCTTCATCTATTTATTATAAAATACCAGAAAGCTGCCTACATTATTCTTCCTTAACAGCAATGGCTAAACCAGTCATTACATTTATAGTTTGGGGTATACTGCTATAGAATAACAGTAAAAATACATTACAACATGAGGAAGTAAGGTCACAGCCCATGCTGAAACAACATCAGGGGAGGACTCCATTGCGTAGTCTTTGACCCTAGTGACGTATAAATATATTTAAAATAGTGCTACAAACAAGTATGTTGATGGACTATAACTGTGGAAGGAAGTTTAGCTAAAAAGTGAGATTAACAAAATAGCTCACATTTCTATCCTGTATCAGCTTTCAGCAGGGACAGAGCAAAAGTTACTAAGGTCAGATGGAAACATATTGAATGGGAGCAGGAAACACATTGTGACCAAAACAGTGGAAATCTATCTGATCAAAATCTGTATAGAGCCCATTCCACTGAATCTCATCGCTACTAGAATTTTCCTAGAAAACAAATATGTAAAAGATCTGAAGCATTTTGCCTGACAAGCAAGATCTAATCTTCAGATGAGCTAATGTTATACTAAGAATACAAAATCTTTAAAGAGACAGTCCCATATATAGCTTGACATTAGCCTTAAGACTTACTTACTTTAGAGTTACTAAATATACTAACCCATATTTCTTGTGGAAAAAAAAATCTATATATATATATATATATATATATATATATATATATATATGATGCAATTGTAAGAAGTGTGGGTTTAGGCAAATTATTGTTATTCTTTGGATATTATACTCCATTATGACCACTGTGAATCCATATGGATGGTAGTAGAGATAAGCGAATCACTCATCTAAACAAAGCTCCGCTCATCAAGTCGGCTGCCTGTCAGCGCTGCACCCCGGATGCCAGGAAAAGCTGGATTCAATCCTGGGAAACTAAGGGCCCTATTCCAAAGAAAGATTATCGACCGCATTTGGCCGATAATCGTCCCGTGGTATTGACAGCAACGATCATGTCGACTAATAGCAACGATCTGCTTCCGTCACTCCGTGGAATAGGAGCGTCGGCAGCAGATCAGCCACCCCCCTGGCAGCCACCCCCCCCCCCGCAGCTCCCCGCGCCCACCCCCTCAGAGTCACCCGCTCGCTGCCGCCGCGTGGCGGCAGCACCGAGCGAGGAACGAGGAGCAAACGAGCGCTAATCGCGTTAGTTTACTCCTGTCAAGCTCACAAGTTCATTATAGCTGATGCTGGAGTTCACTTTAGTGAAAGGCGTTCCTGATCTAACAGGACACGCTACAATCATGTCCCGGGTATGAAATATAAAGCTTCCCCATATGTGTGCATGGGTTACTTTGGTATGGCTGAACTCTACTTGACCTCTGGAAGTCTAGTGGATGAAGAAATCTCAATACCTTGTCTCTTTTCTGCTGTAATGTGAAAAAGACAAGAGCTATAATGTACTGAAGAGCTGAGCAATGATGGGCAACAGGGCAATGTGATGGGGATCTGTAAGTGGAAGTTTCCTGTCTGTACAAGTATGTTTATAGAACTTTTGTAATAACTTTCCTGCCTTTTATGTTGTGCTGACCCCGGCACACAAGGACACGGGCCTCGCTATAACTATAGGTTTTATGTATGAAAGCTACTACTGTTGCCCTTATCTGAGAGTCAACTTGCTTCATTTTCTATGAAAATTTAGAAACTAAAAATTGATCCCTCATTGCCTGTTATAGGTAGAAAGAAGAAATGTAATGTGACCCCAGCACCCAGCACCTGGACGTCTCGCCCAGCCAATCAGTGCACTGTCCACTGATTGGCTGAGTGGGACGTCCAAACGTCGGGAGACCCCAAAGCAAGCCGGAGCGTGGATGTAATCCTGTTGAAACTAACAGAAAGGGAATTGCGGTGATTCCGTTATGTGTAAAGCTACCCTAATATTATATTCTTCAAGGAAGTCATCAGAGTCCTCTTGACCTAGTTGAATAAACCTTTACAACATTCTGTGGCACAGCAACATATTCTCACTGCTCTTACAGTAAAGAATCCAAATCTGTAATGATGGTGAAATCTTCTTTCCTCTAGATGTAGAGGATATATATAAGATCAGTGGGGATCTGGAAGCTGGGCCCCCCACCTAACCACTGCTCTAAACATCGGCCAGACACAGTACTCCAATGGTGTTTTATTCTAGCAATAGGTGGGGGTCCCGAATTAGCATTTATAAGCTATCTAGTGGATAGGTGATAAATGCTCATGGCTGGAAAACCCTTTTAAACAGTGTTCCACAGTTTCATAAAATATTTGCTTTAAAATTGTATTATTTCCCAGCACATGAGACCTATCATGTCATCTAAATTATAACTTTTTCATGTTTCTAGCAATTTCTGCAAACATTTTACCATTTTTAAGTAAGTTCAATTTTATGCTGAGCACATACCACATGCTGAGATGGAGCTCAATTTGCTTCATAAACCAAGATTACTTATGTAGTTGTTATCTCACATACAAATGTGTGAATTAATTAACAACTGTATTCTGTGCAAAACAAATCTTACAGAGAGGCTGTGAGGGCTGTCGGATACGCTTCTTATTCTGCTCCGATACTGACTCATTGTTCATTCTTTTTTATATAAAGGAAATTAAAGGTTAAAAAAAATTTAAAGTTGTTTTGTAATAAATAAAAAAAAAACTCAGTTCTTAAAGGGAATCTTTCAGCTCCAGGGCCCTACCTAAGGTGCTGACAGTGTGCTGTAGCAGGCAGTCTCCTACTAAGCATGGTACTTTTTGGTTATTTGTCCCTGCAGTGGATTATGCACAATCCTACTGTAATGAAGTGTCAAAGTGTTGTGTGTGCCATACTTAATAATAATAATTAATGCTGCCTGACCTCCTGCTTGCTCAGCTGTCAGCTAGTGTCTCTGATTGCAGATCAGTACTCTGTAGGCAGCTGTGGTCTAGGAGTATATCATCTGTATAGAGACAAACAAGTGTTTTATTTCCCTTTGGTTTGATTCTTCTGATGGAAATGAAATATAGTTATGTATTATTTTCTTTTTTTCTCATTATTGTATCATATTTAAAAAGTGCAAAGAATTCTCAATCAGGGCCAAATTAGTTTTAAAAAATTTTTTTTAATACAATAATGAGTAAAAAATAAATAGCTATATTTCATTGTCCTCAGGGGAATCACACCAAAGGAAAAAAAATGTTGTTGGCTCTACACAGATAATTTACCACAGCTCCAACACAATTGAGCTAGGAAATTCAACTATATTGGAGTGTTTCTTTTAGACATAAACTGCCTACAGAGGACTGAGCTGCAATCTGAGACACAGGCTGACAGCTGAGTGAGCAGGGCAGCAGGGATTATTTGTGAAGGAAAGGGAGGAGGAAGTAGTAGTAAGGCGTTAATTGACAGATTAATTCAGCCAGTCAGTGACTGGAGCGGGACTCTGCTGCAGTCACTGACCGGCTGAGTAGCCAGTCCACCAGCCGGGACAGGCACTTTCCCAGGGTCATGACAGTATGAAAACTCGGGGGAAAATGCCTTCCAGTGGGCGTCCCAGGGCCGGTCACGCGGCTGTTGGCAGGCACAAGGAGAGGTAAGTAAGGACTAGTTATTATGTTTCCCCTGCCTTGAAAACAGAAAAGTACTTGGCGGGACTTCTTCTTTAAACTTGTAAAAGACGTCAAGGTTAATATTTTTGTAAATACATTAGAAAAAAAAATGTGTATACTTTAATGACTAAATCTAGTATATTGGAGAAAATGTATGTACATGTGTGACTATGTGCAGAATTGGACATACTCATAGAAACCAGACTGAAAACATTTATTGTAGTTTTAGAGCCCCTGTGATATATACAGTATGAGTGTTTTTCTGCTGGATTAATGCTCAGACTTACATGCTCGCAGACTATATTTCATTGTCAGTCCAATGTGAATCTGAAACGTGAAAAACCGCAGCTGCTCCATGTCATGACACATGTAAACATCCAAGAGTGATTTACAAATCCCTGAGTTGTTAGTGACGTGCTGCAGTGTCACACATGGTGCAGTGCATGGACAGGCTTCTCACTGGCAATACACAGTTCATCTCTTTATACTTTCTTGTTTTCAGCTTCACTTTAATAATTCACACAAACACAAGTAGTGTCCTTAAAAACAGTAACCTTTTCTTCTTTTTTTAGCTTAACATCTATAAACAGAAGATTACATATGTCAGCTGATATTATACAACTGATAAGATGCAATTTCTTGTTTTTAGCATGCATGCTGCTATCTGATCTAAGTGTGCACGACTCTATAACTTTGTTTGCTATGTAAATTGGGGATTTTACTTGATGTGTACTGATTCACTGTAAAAAAGCTGTCAGGAGGGATAACAGGTCCTTCTTAAATAGGTGGAGTGATTAAAAAAAAATTCTCCATCTTTACAATGGTAAAACGTGTTACACATCAGTATAAAATCTCTTTTATCCAGCATGTTGATAGAACACAATAGTGGGGCTTCAGTGGACAGATGTAAAAATATCATCCCTTCAAGGGCTGAAAAACATTAGCATCAGTTTGGTTAAACATTTTATAGGCATTAGGAATAAGTATGTGCACTTTTGTAAAAAGATGCATGATGGGAACATGGCAAGAGAATATTTCTCACATAGACCCTCATGTAATGTGTTACGGTTGCTGTCTGCATGAGTCACATAGGCCCAGATGTGGAATGCAGTAAGATCAAATTGAGCAATGTAAATATTTGACACTTTCGGCTTCTGAAAAAGCTGAGACATTGCATGAGACAGGCCTCCGCATCACCAATATGCAACCACACAACAAACTTCCGCTTTATGGTCACCATCATTTCATTGTTTAACCCCCTCCCTGCCTAGGGAGCCTGCCAGACAATATATTGTACAGCTACAAAGACATCAAGTTGACTCTGCTTTTTCTATACCTTGAAGAAGATTTATGTACTTTGAGGACTGAAGTGGAAATATGCAGACAATATTCTCATAGGGAACAAGTTTTGAAGCCAACGGCCTTCAATCCTAATGGTGGCTTCTTTAAAATAGGATAATAACCTGTCTAAAGTTTGATACATTATTTTTTGGAGACGTGGAATGTGTATGCCTTAATTCCGACTCAAGAATGCAATGTCTTTATCTGTTGCATATGTTCCTCATACATCATGTGCTTCATGATCTGCAGCTCCTGCCTTGATTAAATGGCGACTTTCAACACTGTCTGTCTCGGCAGACTTAACATCTGTTACTAAGGAAAATGACTTTATTCAGATTATACTTAATGGTCTTGTATTTTTATACTCATCTGTCTTGCAGCCAAATGCCAAACCTTTCAACTAATAAATTGTGAAAAATATAATGTATAACTAAACAGGCTTTCTGGCTTAATGAAAAAAAAAACAAAACAATAATTGTCCAGGGTCCAGCATCTCTTACATTTGCCATACACATGCAGTAGCTGCTAACAGAGAAAGGAGGATGGAGAAGTGTACTGTGAGGTAGTAGACTAAAGAATGATCAGGACCAGACCAGTTTTACGATATCTATAGGATGGCAGATATGGACTTTCTGGTCATAACTTTTCATAAAAAGACAGTGTAAACCTAACAGGTCACTAGCTTTTCACACAATTTATGCTTATTCTTAAGTATATGTGGGCAGTATCCAAATTGCAATTTACATCCATTAGAGGTATACTCCAGAGAGAAAAAAATCAAATCACCTAGTGGAAGAAAGTTTATAATACAGATTTAGGCTATGTTCACACTACGTATATTTTCATAAAACCACGGCCGGTGTACAACGGCCATGATTATTACATCGCGTATACATGGGGTATAAGCTCCAGCCGGGATCCCAAGCGGCTCCGCAAACAACTAACATGTCAGTGCACATTATGGAGCGAGCGGCTCCAGACGCTTGCTCCATAGTGTGCTGTGGGGATGTGCCCGCACGGATGTGCCCGCACCAGAACTCTTCGGCTGCAAAGTTCATCTGATTGGTACTGCAGTACCGGCTGGGATGATCTTTTTAGAGCCTGGCCATTCCGTGACCCAGCCGTATAAATTACTTCTATTTGAAAGTATGAAGTCTTCCAGTACTTATCAGCTACTATATGTCCTGCAGGAAGTGGTGTATTCTTTCCAGTCTAAAAGGGTGCTCTCTGCTGTCACCCCTGTCCATGTCAGGAAGTGTCAAGGGCAGGAGAGGTTTTTTGTTTTTTTACCTGCTCTGGAAAGTTGCTGGTACTGACAAAGGTGGCAGCAGTTATACAAATCTGTATAACTTTCTAACACAAGTTGATTTGAATGTAAAGTACCCCTTTGATAATGTTTTTGTTTTCCACTGAGTAATCTGTATAAAGTCTTTACGGGTGTCCCTTCCACTGAATTTGCTGTTCACTGTCTGTTGTTAGGCTTTGTAACACAAATGGACAGAAGAAAGGGGGAGCGGCGTGGCCATCATCACTGACAAAGTATACGCAACCTAACCCTGCTATGGAGAGAAAGGCAAGCAGCAGAAAGAGGGATACATGTACATAAATACAAATAATTCAGCTGAAAAAAATATTTAGTCAGCACCTAACTCTAAGAAAATGTAGCACATGGCTATTTTATAATTTTACATGAAATCTCAGCTACCCGAATATACCTAATATATAAAAGTGGCTCAAGGTGTTTTGGAAATTTTCAGCATCTTTAGACAATCTGTTGTAAGTTGACACCACATAATAGTTGGCCTAATTTGCACCGGAATTCTGGCACAGTTTTGGCACTCAGTGTTGCCTTGGAAGCCATGCTCCTATTGCCAAAATCATGGTCCTTTTTTACCAGAGCCCGGTCCTCTTTGTCAGACACAGAAAAAGTTCAGACACAGTAAATATATATATATTTTTAAGTATAAAACATTTGTGTGGAATTTTGCACACAATCTGTATGAAATGTATCTCATGCCAAAGAAAAAATTATTTAAATTCATTTAGAAAAAATCTGTGACCCCCTGACTGCCTACTGAGCTGATGTCACCACTGCATAGATATCAATGAAAGCATTAAGAACATACCTTGTTGCCTGTGTTTTTATTTTCATTAAAAAAACACCTTTATTTGGGCTGTGAATAGTGCCTATGATTTACATACTCGCAGTGGTCTGAAAGATCCGCTGCAAGTATGTATTCACATAGGAACTGACAGGACCTTGGATTGTAATGGATCTCGCTGCAAAAATCGTAGCGAGATTTCTGCTGCGATCCCTCCTGTGTAAAGCTACCCTAAAGGTGTTTTGTTTTATTTTTATGTAAAAAAAAAAATTCAGGAAATAAAGGTGTGTTCTTTCAGTGATATCTATCAAGCAGTGCAACCAGCTTGGTAAGTGGTATCAGGGTCACACATACACTTTAAGGCTGGGTTCACACGCTGTAACTGTGCGGCTGTATTTTTTATGCGGCTGTAAATGTGCGGGTGAAACTCCGGCCGTGGGAAAAAATAGACATGCGGCTCAAAACATACGGTCATTTACTTGGAAATCTGGTTCAACTAAAAATAACAAATAAAATGTTAAGAAAGTGATGCAAACACCTCTGGATGCATCTGGGAAAGCAGGGAAACAGTTTACATGAATTGCTATTACCGGGGTTTGCGATCCTCTGCACTAATGCCGATGTCTCTCATGGTTAATATATTGAATTACTAAAACACATTTTCTGTCTAATAAAGTCCCTTTTATTGTTCAATAATTAAATGTAAACGATTCCATCATTTTGCAATTAAATATACTGTTAAAATAAATATATATATAAATAAATGTATATTTATATATATATTTATTTTTTGACAGTATATTGAATTGCACAATGATGGATTCGTTAGAATTAAATTATTGAACAAAGAAACTGTATTTATTTAAACGAAAATGTGTTTTCTTAATTAAATATTAATTAGTACAGGAAGCTCCATAAGCCGGTAATTCATATGCCGGCAATAAAGCATTCTGTACTAATCATCACTTTACTTTAATGAAAACATCAAATGTTTCTTCTAATTATGTTATGACAATAGCATTATTAGAAGAAACATTTAGAATTATATTTGCGCTCAGCTGATTGGCTGTTCGGCTGAGCGCACATATAATGAGCCGGTCCGCAGTACAGTCACTTCATTGTGCTGCGGACCAGCGAAGAGGACACATCGGGGTGAGTATAGAGCTCTCCCCACCCCCTCCCCTGCACTGCACCCCTCCCAGCAAGGAAGGGGGGGTCACTTAACCCCTTCCTTGCTGGGATGGGTGCAGTCTGACATCAGTCTGGCCCCCAGGGGGTTAAGGGGGATGCAATACATCCTCCCTTAACCCCTTGGGGGTCAGACTGTAAGCAGCGATCTGTAAAGATGCTGCATACTGTAAGGAGCACAACACCGCTCACAATGATGGGTGTTGTGCTCCTGTTTGTGTGTTTTTTGTGTGTTTCTCCCTTTTTGTTTTTCAGATATTGGTATCCTGGGGATTACGTCAGATTCCATGGACTACGTCGATGACCAGCGGTTGTTCTTAGAATTTTTTTAATAAAATGGTCAATGAGGGGTGTGGGGGTGTTTTTATTTGAATAAAAAAATTTAAAACTTGTGTCTTGTCTTTATTTCTTTACTTTTTAGACTTAGTAGTGGAAGCCGTCTAATAGACGGAATCCATTACTAAGTTGGGGCCTAGTGTTAGCCGGTATAAAATGGCTAACACTAACCCCCTATTATTACCCCAGTACCCAATGCCACCAGGGGTACTGGGAAGAGCCGGGTGCCAGTGGTCCCGGAGCGTCAAAATTGGCGCTCCTGGACCGGGCGGCAGCAGGCTGGTAAGATTTAGGCTGGGGAGGGCCTAAAACAATGGCTCTTCCCACTCTGGTGTTACCAGGCTGCTGTCGTTTGGTTTTTAACCCGGCTGGTTATAAAAATAGGGGGGACCCTATGCGGGTTTTTTTAATTATTTATTTATTTAAAAAAAACGCATAGGGTCCCCCCTATTTTTATAACCAGCCGGGTTAAAAACCAAACGACAGCAGCCTGGTAACACCAGGGTGGGAAGAGCCATTGTTTTAGGCCCTCCCCAGCCTAAATCTTACCAGCCTGCTGCCGCCCGGTCCAGGAGCGCCAATTTTGACGCTCCGGGACCACTGGCACCCGGCTCTTCCCAGTACCCCTGGTGGCATTGGGTACTGGGGTAATAATAGGGGGTTAGTGTTAGCCATTTTATACCGGCTAACACTAGGCCCCAACTTAGTAATGGATTCCGTCTATTAGACGGCTTCCACTACTAAGTCTAAAAAGTAAAGAAATAAAGACAAGACACAAGTTTAAAAAATTTTTTATTCAAATAAAAACACCCCCACACCCCTCATTGACTATTTTATTAAAAAAATTCAAAGAACAACCGCTGGTCATCGACGTAGTCCACGGAATCCGACGTAATCCCCAGGATACCGATATCTGAAAAACAAAAAGGGAGAAACACACAAAAAACACACAAACAGGAGCACAACACCCATCATTGTGAGCGGTGTTGTGCTCCTTACAGTATGCAGCATCTTTACAGATCGCTGCTTACAGTCTGACCCCCAAGGGGTTAAGGGAGGATGTATTGCATCCCCCTTAACCCCCTGGGGGCCAGACTGATGTCAGACTGCACCCATCCCAGCAAGGAAGGGGTTAACTGACCCCCCCTTCCTTGCTGGGAGGGGTGCAGTGCCGGGGAGGGGGTGGGGAGAGCTCTATACTCACCCCGATGTGTCCTCTTCGCTGGTCCGCAGCACAATGAAGTGACTGTACTGCGGACCGGCTCATTATATGTGCGCTCAGCCGATCAGCCAATCAGCTGAGCGCACATATAATTCTAAATGTTTCTTCTAATTATGTTATTGTCACAACATAATTAGAAGAAACATTTAATGTTTTCATTAAAGTAAAGTGATGATTAGTACAGAATGCTCTATTGCCGGCATATGAATTAACGGCTTATAGAGCTTCCTGTACTAATTAATATTTAATGAATAAAACACATTTTCTTGGAAATAAATTCAGTTTCGTTGGTCAATAATTTAATTCTAACGAATCCATCATTGTGCAATTCAATATACTGTCAAAAAATACATATATAGATAAATATACATTTATTTATATATCTATTTTTTTTAACAGTATATTTAATTGCAAAATGATGGATTCGTTAGAAATAAATTATTGATCAACGAAAGTGTCTTGATTACAAATAAAATGTGTTTGATTAATTTAATATATTAACTATTAGAGGCATCGGCATTCGGCATCATTGCCGGCTATTTTTGAAGTACTCCGTACGGACCGCCTGTCAATCCACGGCCGCATGTCCAGCCGCAAACAATGGTCTTGTTCATTTTTTACGGGTCCGTATACGATAGGGCCGTAGATTCAGAGATAGTGTGCACTGTGCAGCCGCATATCCTATACTTCCAAGCATACACACGAACCACCAAAAATACCGCCGCACAATTACAGCCGCAAATATAGCCGCACTCTTACAACGTGTGAACCGAGCCTTAATGTATTAGAATTTGTAAACATATATATATTCATTACCCATAATGGGAAGCATGTTTGTAGTTGCTGTGTTCCTACATGCATGCATCCGGCATGCCTCTAAAATCACAGCAACATCATGCGGCCATTGGAAAATGCATGCATTTTCATGCATGCCGGTGGGAACACAGCCTTAGTGATAATATCATGGTTGTTTTTGGAAATGACAACCCAAAATTACATAAATGATATACTTAACTAAATGAATACACCTGATTATAGTGTCTTACCTCATATAGGATGTTGGGGAAATGTTCTTTGGTTTGGCCCAGTGATAAGGATGCTGTGGTACTGATAAATATTGTTCGCAGGGCATTGTTTTCCTGATGTGGTAGAAGTCTTCTGATGGCAAATCAGTGGCTAGTGACAGTGTGTCATGTTCATCACAAATAGGCTCTGTTTTTAGAGCCATGGTTGGAGTGTGATCTATTGCTGTTTTCCGGGATTTAATTGGAATGCCATCATTCATATCTATGGGGTCAGTGGTAAGAGCATTAATAGCTGCCACTATAGCCGAATTTGTATACTGGTGAGTGTTCCCTAGCCAGGTCTCCTCAGTGATGCTTACTCTGGGGGAACTGTGAGGAGATGGAGTAGGAGATTGGTGTGGAGAGTACGAGGTTTGTCTACCATTGATGTTATATTTTCTTTTGAATGGAGATGTAGGACGTGAGTTTGGAGCAGTGAGCCAGTTTTCCTCTGATATACTTGTCCTGGGAGATGTAGATGGGGAATGCCTGGGTGAGTTTACCAGATTACAGGCCACCATATTTCTGTGATAACCTTCATCTGGTTCAGTGGTTTTAGGGGATACACAAGGTGACTGCCATGGAGAGGTCTGAGGGGAAGTATATGGATAAGAATAATTTGACTCAAAAGAGGAAGCTTCTGAGTTACAGCTTCTGGAAGACAAACTGCTTGCTGGACTCAAGCAAGAAGGGTCTCGGTAGGTGTCAACATTTGGTAAGTTCAACGTAGCAGTAGAGAGTGTTCGTTTAGGTATGGATTCTTCCACATCAGCTTCATGAAAGAACTGGTTATTGCCAGTGTGAATCCCCAGACAAGAAGTGATTTCAATTCTAGGACTTTCTAATGGTGCTCCATTAGGCCTTAAATTCGGAGATAAATAGTATCCAGAGGCTTCATTCTCAGGATTCCCTCCATATCCAGATGAATGACTTGCTGATGGAATAATGGAAATGATTGGGTTTGATGACTGAACACCATGGCATGGAGTTGGTAATGAAGAATTCATCACACCCAGTGATAGGCTGGCACTTAAATTGGAAGATGCATAGTTATAGTTTTCTGGAAAAAAAAATTATGAAAGATGTCAAGGTTAGTTAAAAAGAAAAATAATGCATGCATGTGCTATATCTAAAAGCTAAGATAAAATAGTATGTTTCAGAAGATGGTAAATGCAAGATGAAAGGGCAAAAAATGAATATACATTGTACAAAGTAATGTAACAATAAATATACAGTAACTTTTTTCCAGGACTGTGCTGTGTTTTACTCTATTTAGTGCTTCTTTGGTGTCTTAGTTTCTGAAAGAAGGAAGACTTGGAGAGATTTTTCACTTATATTCCCATTGTTAGAGAAGGTTGTAGACATTCTGGGGCAGATTTATAAGCTCCTGGCATACACTACTGTAAAGGTGCTGATTTCAGCCTTTTCCGTGGCATTTGTCAGGCCTAAGCCCCTCTTGCCAGGCTGGCAAGGCTGGGGAAGGGGGCAGTTGATCTACGCAGCAAATACACCATGCTCCAGACAAGGTGTAGATTCTGCATCCGGTGTGTGCCACTTAGTGGATTCGGCCAGGTAAAGGGGAGCAAGGCTTTATTTAAGACCAGCGTACACCAGTCTGGATAAATATTCCTCTCCATGTATGCAAAATTTTTGCACCAAATCTAACCCCAAAAGTAATTTGACCCTGCGTTTAACTGAACAAATGACCGAAAACTTAAGATAACCTGTCACTTGTCTCTGTTTATAATTTATACGTATAGGTGTCATATCTGCTAAGCATTTCCCGCTGGGCATTTGTTTGTGAAAAATCTACAGTGGATTATGGTATCGGCATTGCAAATGAGATTATTAGAAATTTCTTTCCTGTTTTTTTTGTTTTTGTTTTTGCCAATTTTAAGACACAATTTGAATAAAAGTTATATTTAAAATGTTTTAATAGGATGAGGTCACAGCTAAGGTTTTTTTTTGGGCCTCTGGGCAATTGGATGTTGTGATACAATTTGATACCTCCAACCCACCTAAGGGAGGAGAGTTGGTTGTATTAAAATCCAGAGATAATCCACATAGATACTGACCAGGGTTTTTTGTGAAAGGCAAATTCTACAATAAATCTGCAGAGTTGCAGATTTTGTTGCACAAACACTGCAGGCTCACAGCATAATCCCTACCACTGGATATTCAAATACATTTCTACCCATGAAGATAAATGACTTTACTCTTAAACATTAGATCAATCTAAACATATAAAGGTATACAGGTAAGTGAAACATTTCCCCCACACTAGAATGACAATAGATCACCTGCAGTGTTAACAAAGTATAGCGTCACAATGGCCATACAACGATCAGCGTTTAGACGGAACAATACATCGTACGAAAAAATAGTTATGCGATCGTTTTGCGATCGCTTAAGCCTATCTCACACATAGGTGAAATCATTGAAAGAATGTTTACACGGAACGATCTGCGAATTTTTTGCGAACGACCAACGATAATTTGAGAACATGTTGAAAGATCAAAATGAACGATTTCTCGCTCGTCGTTTGATCGTTCGCTGCCTTTACACGTACGATTATCGTTCAAATTCGATCGTTATCGTGCAAAAACAAACGATAAATCGTTCCGTGTAAAAGGACCATAAGACATAGTTATTACTGGTGGTAAGGTTCAGATGATTTTATTAATTCATGTAAATGTTATTAGTGAAGTTTCAGAAGAGAATTGAAATGTTATGTTGTTGGGCAGGAGGACCAGGTGGTAGAGAAGTGAAAAAGTGCTGAATTTGCATACACCTGGTCACCAAGTGGTGCTCTAAAAGTAGTATTCTAGTAGCATTATAGCCATAGGATGAACACCCCAATATAATACTAATACATTATTATTTTATGCATGCAATCCTAGCTAAATAATAGAAATGCATTGCATTGTAGTAGTTTCTATAGCTTAGGTTCAGCTACCAAGTGCATATAAACCTGGACAACATAAGTATACTATGGTATATACATATAGTAGACGGATATCACATACATAATGGGTAACATGACAGATTAATGACATACACAGTCTAAGGATATAATCGTCTCCATTTTCCTCCTTTTAGACTATTTTAGACAATGAATCTGCACATGTTTACTCAGACAAGCTTTTAGATCCAGTATTACATTACACTTTAGGAAGAAATCTAAGTAGTTTAAAAGTTGTTATACAATGTAAATGGCACAATTACAATTATTTTCATTGTAGATCCCAATATGCTGCTTATATAACTCTCTATGAGACATAGACCAGGATAGATGTATAAAAGTACTCATATACACTCAGATGGCAGAGCTGCACTCATCTCCTCCTCGGGTCGAAGGCTGGACTCTTTTAACTCTGTTTTTATTCCTGTGACATCACATGGCTTATTTTTTCTAACCTAGATTGGTGCGATACTGCAAACACTTCCAAACAAACTGGCAACTCTGTAGCTTTGTGCAGCATTTCTGTCCTCTCATCCATGTATAACAAAGGGATGGAGGCTGCAATTTAGATGCCCTGTAAATAGACTATAATTAGAGTTTCAGATCTGTGTAAATGCATTTTAAGTCTTGTACGCCAGGAGTTCCTTCCATTCAGTACATGCGGTACTCAGCTTGCCAGGGGTGTTAATGGCAGATGGCAGCATCCCACTGTGGAACGACTACTAAGCCACATGCCATTTGGTGAGTTAAATCAACATGCATTTATCAGCAACAGAATCGGAAAGATGATTCAAATGCTGATTGTCACATTAAAGATAAAGGGTTTCATGATGGATGTGAGAACCTAAAACCTGACATTTCCCTCTGAAACACAAGTTGTATCACCAGCTTCTAAAACATCCCCAACTGTCTTATAAGCGAGGCTACTGGTGGCCACACAAGGAGACATGTTAGGACCCCTCAATGACCCAATACTTGTCAAGCTATAATCCACTCATCAGTCTCTGTAACATGTCAGTCAGGATAAGTGATTGTCTGGGAGGCAGCAGATAACTATACTACACAATGATAACCACCCCCAACATCCTGCCTTGTGAAGAGTGACATTTACAATGTTCAGCATTGGACAAGATGCATCAATAAAAACAACTGTGGTTTCTACTATCATCTACTATATTAAAGCATTATTAATGTCTATTAGCACAACAGATTATTAGTTCACCACAGCAAACACCAAAACACAGTAATCACTGAACTCAAGGAGAACAGCGAAAAAAATTTTCAATGAAGTACTCAATCAAGAGTCTCCACTGATGCCCCCAAAAATTTAAATATGCAAAACAAGAGTCCGTGGAGCCTCAGTTACGAGTCTCAAAACACGGGATAGCCAGATATCTCTAGCCTGTTGCCAACGGGGTGCCTCCACGATGGGGAGAGCACCACACCACCCTGATAAATAACCCCTTAAGTCCCACTCGGTGGCGAGTATTGGAACATAGACAGGGAAACAACAGGGTGGCCCCTTTTGTCAATGTCTAACTCAAGGTGCGAGTATTGCGATCATGACAAGGGCTTGCAAAGGCAGGCTTCCACCCACAGACAGCCGTTTCGGGGTTTTTGCCCCTCGTCAGTGTGGGGTAGGATTCTGGCTAGTTGGGGCAATGAAAAATCAACCAACAAAACACAGTAATCACTGAACTCAAGGAGAACAGCGAAAAAAATTTTCAATGAAGTACTCAATCAAGAGTCTCCACTGATGCCCCCAAAAATTTGAATATGCAAAACAAGAGTCCGTGGAGCCTCAGTTACGAGTCTCAAAACACGGGATAGCCAGATATCTCTAGCTTGTTGCCAACGGGGTGCCTCCATGATGGGGAGAGCACCACACCACCCTGATAAATAACCCCTTAAGTCCCACTCGGTTGCGAGTATTGGAACATAGACAGGGAAACAACAGGGTGGCCCCTTTTGTCAATGTCTAACTCAAGGTGCGAGTATTGCGACCATGACAAGGGCTTGCAAAGGCAGGCTTCCACCCACAGACAGCCGTTTCGGGGTTTTTGCCCCTCGTCAGTGTGGGGTAGGATTCTGGCTAGTTGGGGCAATGAAAAATCAACCAACAAAACACAGTAATCACTGAACTCAAGGAGAACAGCGAAAAAAATTTTCAATGAAGTACTCAATCAAGAGTCTCCACTGATGCCCCCAAAAATTTGAATATGCAAAACAAGAGTCCGTGGAGCCTCAGTTACGAGTCTCAAAACACGGGATAGCAAGATATCTCTAGCCTGTTGCCAACGGGGTGCCTCCATGATGGGGAGAGCACCACACCACCCTGATAAATAACCCCTTAAGTCCCACTCGGTTGCGAGTATTGGAACATAGACAGGGAAACAACAGGGTGGCCCCTTTTGTCAATGTCTAACTCAAGGTGCGAGTATTGCGATCATGACAAGGGCTTGCAAAGGCAGGCTTCCACCCACAGACAGCCGTTTCGGGGTTTTTGCCCCTCGTCAGTGTGGGGTAGGATTCTGGCTAGTTGGGGCAATGAAAAATCAACCAACAAAACACAGTAATCACTGAACTCAAGGAGAACAGCGAAAAAAAATTTCAATGAAGTACTCAATCAAGAGTCTCCACTGATGCCCCCAAAAATTTAAATATGCAAAACAAGAGTCCGTGGAGCCTCAGTTACGAGTCTCAAAACACGGGATAGCCAGATATCTCTAGCCTGTTGCCAACAGGCTAGAGATATCTGGCTATCCCGTGTTTTGAGACTCGTAACTGAGGCTCCACGGACTCTTGTTTTGCATACCACAGCAAACACAACAGAAAAATCCTTACTATTTGTAATTAAGTTAAATCGACACTGTCCTTATAAAAAGCTCCCATCCATGTGGTTGGTGAGAACCCTAAAAAGACATGACACCCAAAGTGTATCTATGGTGGTGTTTGTAGATATTTGACTCCTTACTCCCAAAAAAATCTGTGAAGTCTTGGCCAGTAAGTGTCTCGCTTTCCTGCAATCTGCTGTTTGTCTCTTGCTGTTAGGATCAGTTGAATACAGTAAATATCAGATAAATGCCGCACTCCATACACTCATTCCTCCACACCGGTCGTATTCCACACATTATCCACCTTAGTAACAATCCATGGACAAACAGTGTGGTATAGGATAATGGGTAAACCACCGTGCACGTCTGTACCTTGTATGTCACTTGCAATTAATTGCGTGGTGCCCCTCAGAGAAGACACATAAAAATAATAATAATATTCACATACTCACAATACTCCTTTTCGAATATGAAGATGATTTATTCTCGGTACATCGTACATAAACGCTCATAGGTTGATGCATTACAGGTTACATACAAGATACAGATGTGTACGGTGATTTAACTATTATCCCATACCACACTTTTTCTACATGGATAGTTGAAGACAGAACACAGAACTCCTTTTGTGCTCCTTCTTCCTTGGGGCTTAGCTACTGCCTGGCCTGTTCACCCGCAATCTGTGGGCCTGTCTGCTGCGCTGCCTCCTGAATGTAATCACCCACCACCCTGCCTACTCATCATCATGAGAAGTTCAGTGCTTAGTGTAATCTACTCCCTGCTGTGCTGCTGCTGTCTCATTTATCTCTGCTTACACTGCAAAGTCAAAGCACCAGTAACCTCTTCTCCCTCCACATTACATCTATAGTAGCATACTATTCCCAGCACAGTCAGCCTCTCCAGTTCAGTGCACTGTCACTAGCACTAAGCCCATGGCATAGCAGAGAAGAGTAAGTGCTGTGATTGGCCAGACAAGTAAGCAAAAGAAAGTCCCCGAATGAATATTGCTGGAAAACAAACCAGCTCTGGTTCTGCCCCCTGAAATAAAATGAGATATCCGTACACGATTCATAGGACTCTAATGGGCCCTGATATCAGCACTGAGAGCATAAAATTACCAAAACCACACAGCTTTTTAAAAAAACTTTCTTTAATAATCCATCAAGGGTGCATATGCAAAGCATCCAGATATATGCTGCACAACGTTCATCATTTTTATACCACATATTAATCTATTATGGCCGGATTGTTAGTGGTGCCCCCTTAAGCAGCAGCACTTCTTATACTCTTTTTATGCTGCCCCTGCCATCAGCACCAGGGCATACAATAATCAGCAGAAGAAGTGATACCCAATCTCTAACTAGATCCCCTGGCAAATGTCTTGGGTTATTTTTACAAGGCTTGTGCAGCACTGTGACTGGTACAAGGCTGTCACTCTACCCGAGTGCTAAGCAAGGTTTCTGCACACCAGATGCCAAATCATTTTAGATTTGGAAGAGGTCCTGGATGAGATGACAAACCTCAACTTCATCAAGCAATAGAAATGCCTGTGAGTCCTGGGTCACAAGAGGTGCTTTCAGGCTCGGTTAGGGTCTTTTTTTTCATTTCCATTTTAAAATGCTGGATCAAAAGGTGCAAGTAAATGCGAAAATATGATTTCTAAAAAAAAACCTTGCCTCTTAGAGAGACAGCTGCAAACTTAAAATGTCTATATTTCTTTTTTTTCTAATTTAAGTCTTTCTTAATTAATTTCAACATGCTTATACAACCAATGTTACAAATATCAAATATTCTACAAAAATAACTAAACAGTATACAACCCTTATCAATGTACAATTTTATACCCCCCTTCCTATTCACCGCAAGCTAAGAGGAAAGAAAAAAAAAACAAAACCTGTGTTAATCCTCCTGTTCCCTATATCTCTCATATAATATCTTTACGTTTTCCCACTCCCTTATATTCAGAGACAGTGGCGACATTCACTTTTTAATAAACTACAGTTTTGCTAAGTAAAAATATTGATTCATTTCTTTCCGACCCCTTTAGCCAACAAACTGTAGATCATCCCCTGGTAAACACACTGCAGGAGAAAAGGGCCTTTAATCCCCAACTTGTTCTCCACTCCTTTTTTCCCAAAGTTTTGTAAAACTGGACATTGCCACATTTCATGCAACCACCTCCATTTCATCAAGCAATAGAAATGCCTGTGAGTCCTGGGTCACTTATCATATGCCATTAATGTCTATCTAGAGACAACTCCTTTAAAGAGGTATTCCCATCTAGGATAATTATGGAATATCCAGGGGATATGTCTGATAAATGCAGATCCTACCTATGGGATCCACACCTATCTTAAAGGAAACCTGTCACCCGGCATTGTGGCGCCGAGCCCGCCCGACCCCCCGGTGGAGCCCTGGATACTTACCCTTTGCTGCAAGTCCCCCTCCTGGACCCGGTCCCGGAACGGAGATATCGCAGTTGGCAGCCCTGCACGCGCGCTCCAGAGATGAGTCTGACGCCCATAGAGTATGACGGCTCCAGTCATTCTCTATGGGCATCGGACTCATCTCTGGTAATTAGCCTACAGCGCGCGCTCACCTTCCAGGTCCAGGAGCAGGACTTGCAGCAAAGGGTAAGTATCTGGGGCTCCACCGGGGGGTAGGGCGGGCTCTGCGCCGCAATGCCGGGTGACAGGTTCCCTTTAAGATCAACATGCTTCTGACCCCCTCCAGTTCCTATGACCCCCTCCAGCCATCTTGTAGCTGCTAAGGGTGGTTAGAAAGCCAAACATTGATTCGCCCCTTCTCCCTGGCATACGCCAGCCATATTCCCCCGCTGACCCAGTGGCGGGGAGGAGACGAAGCCTCTTTCCGCACCTGATTTACCATGGTTTACGCCTGCTCGCATGTAATCATGGCAGTCATAAATCATGGCACAAATCTACCCCTGCTCAGGAGCAGGTGTGGATTTCTGTACCCGCCATACAGCAGGCAGAGGTCAGGCATGTGCTTCTTAGTGAATCCGGGAGGGAAATTTGGGACAGGGCCCAATTGACTTGAATAAAAGTTGTGCAAAAGGTATAGTCTATCATATATTTGCATCAGGATTATGGTTTACACAAGAAATTATCTTGTGTCGAAAACCAATATATAAGGCCGAGTATCGGTAATATAAATGATATTGTGTCTGTATACGTATATTTTCTACATATGTTACTAAGCAATACAATGCGACAAAGTTATAACTTCCCATAAGTTCACATTGTTCATGTTTCTGGTAAGTGTTGCAATATGTGATGTGAGGCCGCTACAGATATATTCTGATATGGCACTCACTCTAATATCCACACACTGCTATGTATATTGATCTCATATATAAAATTACAAACCTATAAGACTAGTTTACACAAAATGGTTAAAAACATATACACAGCAAATGCAGAAAATGTACATTATACAACAGATTACAGCATGTAATGAGGACAATAACTATTTACAGAAATGTCAGGGACTATGATTCTACTGAATCTACTGCAAAAAATAACAATAGGAAACTATAGAAATATAGTTATCGATAATACATGTAACACAAACTTTAAACTAAAGAAACTACAGAAACATCAGAGATGCCCCAGAAATGTGTGATTTTGACATGTTTACAGGCTTTTTTTAATTTGCTTTTTTTATTTTTTGTCATAAAATACACACAGAATTAACATAAAAAATAAACATACTCAATATTTAACATGGGACACATGTATGTATAGGATATAGGACACGTGTATATAACACATGTAAAAAAAAAAAAAATATATATATATATACGTCACTGCTAGACCCCATTCATTCCTGAGTTTTGTGTACCACAGTATATGTCGGCATACCTTTCTGCTGGTATTCCAGTATACAGTATGTGTGAGCATAGCCTAACATGCAGCCAAATAGGTGGGTTAAAGTGACAAATACCATACACCATATTCAGAGTGACAACCTTTTCCATATTAGTACTTAACGGTATAGAAAACGATAGGGGAACCTGCTATGGCCGGTGTTTCACACGTCGACCTTAGGTAAAATCCCATTAGTGTTCCACTCACCAGATTTGTTAAGAGACAAGCGCCTCCTAATAAATCTACATCTTCCGCGCCCATGCATGGGCAGCATTTTAACATTTATGCCAGCTCCGAGCTGTTGTAGATTTTGGCTACAACCTATACCAGCTCTCTGGCGTACCTGGGACATGCCCCTTTTGTCCTAAGAGCCACCCACTTTTTTAAAACGGACTCTAAATCGCAAAAAGCATGGTGTTATGTCCTATTACTCCATAACAGCGGTGCATACAGCAGGGGGAGTGGTCACTGCAGCACCATGTCACACAACTGCACACATATAACAGATATGCACACATATAACAGATATGCACACATATAACAGATATAAACACATATAACAGATATGCACAGATATAACAGATATGCACAGATATAACAGATATGCACAGATATAACAGATATGCACACATATAATAGATATGCACACATATAATAGATATGCACACATATAACAGATATGCACACATATAACAGATATGCACACATATAACAGATATGCACACATATCACAGATATAAACACATATCACAGATATGCACACATATAATAGATATGCACACATATAACAGATATGCACACATATAACAGATATGCACACATATCACAGATATGCACACATATCACAGATATGCACACATATAATAGATATGCACACATATAATAGATATGCACACATATAACAGATATGCACACATATAACAGATATGCACACATATAACAGATATGCACACATATAACAGATATGCACACATATAATAGATATGCACACATATAATAGATATGCACACATATAATAGATATGCACACATATCACAGATATGCACACATATCACAGATATGCACACATATAATAGATATGCACACATATAACAGATATGCACACATATAATAGATATGCACACATATAATAGATATGCACACATATAACAGATATGCACACATATAATAGATATGCACACATATAACAGATATGCACACATATCACAGATATGCACACATATCACAGATATGCACACATATAACAGATATGCACACATATAATAGATATGCACACATATAACAGATATGCACACATATAACAGATATGCACACATATAACAGATATGCACACATATAATAGATATGCACACATATCACAGATATGCACACATATAACAGATATGCACACATATAATAGATATGCACACATATAACAGATATGCACACATATAACAGATATGCACACATATAACAGATATGCACACATATAATAGATATGCACAGATATAATAGACATTGCAGTTTCTGTTCATAAAGAAACCCTCAACACACACGTCTATGACGCGACAGGCCAGCAGACGCCGCTACTGAGTCCTGCAAAATAAATGCGGGAAGTGGACCAAGCATGGTCACTAGCAGCCTACATTCACAGCCCACACCTTTCTGCTGTTATCCTGACATATACTGAGATGTACAGCGTTAAAGGGGTACTCTGAAGAAAAAAGTACGTTTTCAGATCAACTGGTGTCAGAAAGTTATACAGATTTGTAATTTACTTTAATTTTTTTTTAATCTCCAGCCTTCCAGTACTTATCAGCTGCTGTATGTGCTGCAGGAAGTGAAAGTGGCGTATTCTTCCCAGTCTAACAAAGTGCTCTCTGCTGACATCTCTGTCTGTGGCAGGAACTAAGCAGGATAAGTTTGGATTTGTTACTGCTCTGGACAGTTCCTGACATGGACAGAGGTGGCAGCAGAGAGCACTGTGTCAGATTGGAAAGAATATATCACTTCCTACAGCACATGCAACTGCTGATAAGTACTGGAAGGCTTGAGACTTTTTTTAAATAAAAGTAAACTACACATCTGTATAACTTTCTGACACCAGCTGATCTCTGGAGTACCCCTCCAGGAGAGGATTTAGTAGGAAACATAAAGGACTTCGAATTTTCCTGCTTGCTGGATCCACTTTTGGCTTCGGCTCAAAATACTGCAGAAAATATTGCAACACAAGGCTGTGTGTGAAAGCCCCCAGACAATGTAGGCTTTTATTTATTTTCCAGTAGGAGTCTATGGGCACCCTGGCTAGGTTGGCATACAGTGAGAGTCTATGGGCACCCTGGCTAGGCTGGCATACAGTAGGAGTCTATGGGCTAGGCTAGCATACAGTAGGAGTCTATGGGATAGGCTGGCATACAGTGGGAGTCTATGGGCACCCTGGCTAGGCTGGCATACAGTAGCAGTATATGGGCACCCTGGCTGGGCTGCCATACAGTGAGAGTCTATGGGCACCCTGGCTAGGCTGGCATACAGTGGGAGTCTATGGGCACCCTGGCTAGGCTGGCATACAGTAGGGGTCTATGGGCTAGGCTGGCATATAGTAGCAGTTTATGGGCTAGGCTGGCATACAGTAGGAGTCTATGGGCACCCCGGCTAGGCAGGCATACAGTGGGAGTCTATGGGCACCCTTGCTAGGCTGGCATACAGTAGGGGGTCTATGGGCTAGGCTGGCATACAGTAGGAGTCTATGGGCTAGGCTGGCATACAGTAGGAGTCTATAGGCACCCTGGCTAGGGTGGCATACAGTAGGAGTCTATAGGCACCCTGGCTAGGGTGGCATACAGTAGCAGTCTATGGGCACCCTGGCATACAGTAGCACCGGCAGGTGGTACCGTCCCGAGCCCATAGTAATGAGTAGACACCAGTACACACACTAGTGCTCTGCAACCCGGCGCTCTCCAGCTCTACAACTAACTACAACTCCCAGCAGCCATGTCGTCCTGCAGCTGGCGGTGCATGCTGGGAGTTGTAGTGTCCCGAACAGCTGGCTGGGCACAGGTTGCAGAGTGATATTCCTCCCCGTGCACACTCCGTCCCGGTCCACCCACCTCGGTGCTCGCTCCCCGCCGTCTTGTCGTACTCGTACTCGAACAGATAGTCGAAGTCGAGCTCCGGGTCGTCCCCTGGGGCGCTCATTGTCCGGGCAGTGACAGGCGGTGGGTGCCGCTGAGTGAGGCTGCCAGGCAGGGTACGAGGCGAGCGGCTGGCTCCTCCTCACCAGGGACCTGTTGCTGAGGCTGCCGGCCCTCCTCCTCCTCCCCTCCCCGCTATGTGCTCAGTGCGGCGGCGGCGGCTTCCTCACTCATGGAGTGCTGCTCGTCCTCATGGCTCCTCCTGTGTGCCCGGTGTGCCCATCACTCACAGGACCCTCAGCTGGTGGGGCGGCCATGTCTACAGCCTGGGACACCCCTCACCCAGGGCTATATAGACACGGGGGGGGCAGCTCTACCCCCTGTACCGAGGCCTCATGTCCCGGGACAGCAGGGGTCCTAGGGAGGTACAGACAAGGGCCCAGAGGTTACCCTGCACACCAGGTGCTCAGGGGCCACACATGGAGCTTTAGGCGGGATACAGAGCCATATGGGTCACATGACAGCAGATCTCAGGCTGGGTTCACACTGCGTTTTTACTGTTCGTTTTTTCACTATTGTTTTCCCCCATAAAACATATAGGTTAAATGAACAGCAAAAACACAGTGTGAACCAAGTCAAAGTTGCATAAGCAAACTATCTGCGTCGGTCACATGACTTTATTACACCTACAATTTGGCAAGACGCTGTCACGTAATTTTGGCCAAAAAAAAGGTGCAATGCAAATTCCATCAAAGCTGAAACGCGCCACATGTCGCAGTCACATAAGAAATCGCATTACTACCACACTGACAATCATCATACGCTTAGCGACAATGCAATCTTCATGGTGCAACCAAATTGAAGCCCTAGCCAATGTGGCACTGCCCGAAATGGTGTTTTTGTAATGCTAAGACCATCTTCGACGTTACACGCTCCATTAGTCGATTTATATTAGTAGTAAATACTAGAATCACTATTGTGTTGTCTACGTCACAATCGTCCAAGCACATGCACCTCAGGCTATGGAAAGTAAATATTGCACAAGATTCCCCATGGCAAAAAAAAACAAGGCGTTGGGGCCTAATAGTTCCATGTACAGGCATGTCAGGCTATGTCCATACACAGGAAAATAAATTACAGCTCAAAAATGGTTAAAAAAGCTGTACGGAAACAAGGCCTCAGGCCGGGGATGCTTGGCCAGTGTGGTGCATTGGCGCAGGGGATCACATGACGTTGTGCTTCTTTCTCTCTTTTCTTTTCCTTTTATTAAAAAATATATATATTTGATAGAAATCACTTTTCAGATAAACAACAGAAAAGTAAACTCTCTTCTTCACTATTTTCTACATGTAAAAGGGACACCATCCACCATATTTTCAGTTACACAAATCATGTCTAGCAGCGTCAGGGGAAAAATCACTGGCAATCGCATATACATCACATCTTTGTGTGACTCATTGCATTTATAAGGAATTCCACTGTCACACAGGAAAACCATGGTCTGCTCCACCTACCTATCTACACTGCATCATCTTCTTAGGTTGGAGTCACACAGCATGTGCAGAGCACCTTGCACTGTTTTCATTGCCATTTTCAGTCTTTTTGGTATAAGATACTGCAGTCAGATATTAAGGTCTATAGGATATTATTAAAGTCTACATTTTTTGAGTGGGTAGGATTTTTTTTTTTTTTATGCAGAATGGTCTACGTATGACTTTTTCCAAGCCTTTTTCCCATATGTGGCCTGAAAAGTGCCTGAAAAAAACAAACCATGTTATACATGTAACAGAATAAAAAATAGCAAGTGTTACAGATTGCAAAAAAAAAATAATAATAATAATGATAATTATAATGTGTGTAAAGGAGGCCTTAACCGTGCACGGAAGCGAGCGGATAGGTGGACTGTGGAATATTCTGGATTATAAATCACTCCATTTGTGGGGCTACCTTCACATACTTTTTTCATAGTATTTTTTTTCTGGCTTGAAGAAAATACTGCAATAAACTGCAGCTTTTTATTTTGTGCATTTTTAAGCAGCTTTTGTATTTTTATAAAATGCTATTTTTGTTACGTTTATTCTGTTACAAGTTGTGATTATTTGATCATGCCATTCAAGGATATTTTATGAAGAATGTGAAAAAAGAAACAAACGCAGCGATTTGCAAATGCTTTTCTTTTGAATAAAAAAAAAAACTATGACGGTATATGGGATAGAAACACATTATTGCATTTTTGACAAATATACTCCAAGTGAAAAAAAAACCCCACAAATTAAAACATTTTATATTTCCCTATAGACTCCTTGCTAACATCTATCTGCAGCATTTTTTACCTAAAAAAACACTATGGGCTCTTTTTTTTAAAAAAAAAAAAGAAAATGAAATGTTAACGGAAAATCTGCCACTATATTTTTGTGTTTGTTTGTTTTTTTAAAAGAAAAGCTCCTATTTCTGGCTATGTTCACACAACGTTTTTTTTCAGCTCCGTTTAAAATGACGTCCGTCATCTTGAGTCTAAAATAACGGACGTTTTTCGAAGCCTGGCATCCCCTTAGTGCAATGACGGGTGTTTGCACATTATCTTAGTTTGGGGTTACTAATTGCCCTTTGGTTGTGGTTTAATTGAAAAATCCATTGTATTTAATAGTAAAAACGGAGAAAGAACGGTGACAATAGAAGAACTGTGTGTGAACAACTAATAAAAAACCTCTGCTATTTGCAAAAAAACGTCCGAAAATAATGTTCATGTTCATTATTTTAACGTCGCGGAAAAAATGTCTGTTTTTTAATGCATTGTGTGCATAGGACGTCCGTCTTCCCATTGACTTCAATGCAATTGCATTGAAGTCAGTTAAATTGCTGCAAAAAAGGACTTTTTTTTTTAAATAGCGAAATTGGACGTTTTTTCTCAATTTTTGACGTTGTGTGAACATAGCCTCTCTGCATATTCTGTATGTGGGTGTGCGGTACCTAAGATATATTGCAGGTCTATGCTGTCGCAGCTGTGGAGTGGCAGATTTTCTACATTATTAGATAAAAAGTAATATGAAATATATTAATACATAATTATAAATATTTAGCAAATTGTCTTTTTATGCAACATAAATGTTTGTATGGTATATATCTTAAATGATGCTATATATTTTTTTCTATTAATATAAGAACACTTTGTATGAATAGAAAAATATTATAACATCTACCACTAGTACCACTTTAAGGCTGTTGTCACACATAGGATTTTATTCAGTATTTTCATCCAAAATCAGGAGTGGAACAGACAGAGAAAATGATAATGGAAAGATTTGCATCTTTTTCAGTGCTTTGACCCACTTTTGGTTTTGGTTAAAAATACTGACCAAAATACTGTGTGTGTTTTTAAGCCACTAATATCACAGCTTTATCATTTCTCCCCCAAGTGTTTGTGCTTCGTTGTAGCACCCACTAGTGATTGTATACAGTGCACACAGTTCTTACTGACACTCACTAAACCACTCATGTCCCATACTGATAAGGCATTAGATTACTGTTCATCCCATGAAAGGCCAAGACATAAAAGTGATAAAAACATTGTATTAGAGAAACACACAGAAATCTAAACATAGTATTCTGTAGATGAATGTGCAGGACTGCAGAGACAACTGGGAGACTAAGCATGTCCAGTAACCTGCCTCCTTATATAGTAGCTGATGGGTGAGTGCTCTGTATATGTATGTGTTAGCTTATACACTGACAGCAGCACTGCCTCCTCCACCCAGACTGTTTACCTTAGTCCTATCATTGCTGGGAGAAGAACAGAATAGAGCACTATAGATTCCCCTTACTGATCTACACACATACAACAATAATTATAATCAGACCATTTAATAAAAAGCAAACACACAAAAAGCTCTAATGTCAATAACCCCCCAAAATCTTATTCTCATCAAAGAGGAAAAACACACGGTATATATATATATATATATATATATATATATATATATATATATATATATATATATATATATTCAGATCAATTATTAGTTCACGATTCATTCCTTGTAAATGACATGCAGTAACCAATGAAAATGCAGTGTGGGGGGAATCATTTCATTGCAATAGTTGATGATTTTATTGCGGTGCTGCGTTATTTCATTGCGTTACTGCATCACTTGATTGCAGTAATTAATCATTTAACGCAATGAAACTGAAAGGTGTGCGAATATAGCTCTGATACGAATTCTAGTCGTGTGCATAACAGGAGGCAAATAGGTATATATGTATGTGTGTATGTGTGTGAGAGAACTCCTATGGATGTCACCCGACTACAGGACATTCCATAGGGATCAGTGTCAGTCCGCTGCCTGCCTGCTCTATGATGCCCGGTGTGTGCTGCCTGCAGTGCCGGGAGCTGCTCCTCTCACGGCTATAGGAGTCCCCTGCAGCGGGTTACCTATTACCACAGCTGTGCCACCCCAGGCGGGCACCTCACCCACAGTACACGTACCCTGCATTACTCCATCATCACTAGCTGTGTTCTCCCCCAGATAGAGCCCCCGAATGTCTCCTGTCTCCGCAGCCGGGTGCAGGCTGGCACAGGGGCATGCTGGTACACACTATTCATCTATAGGAGTAATGTATACAACAAATAAAGGTGGCTTTCATTGCCCTGGCTGCAGCCTCTTTACTATGTGTTTTATTAACAACGCAGGAACTAGACAAATATTTGGCACAGACTTGATAGCAATTGAATATACAGCTACAAATGCAGTATTCATGAGCAAGGCATGGAGGGGGCACAGGGTGGTACCAGGCGTCTCTCTGATGGTGGAGGGCAATGCACAGAGAGGTGACATACAGCTCCATGGGGGCAAATCTGTTCTGGAGGCAACTAACAGAGACTGGCATTATACTTCTGAGACCTACCGACAGCCATGGCTGCTGGACAGCCCTGTATTGTGTTATCTCACTGTCTAAGAAGACAGGAGGAAATGTCACTTTAATTTCACAATATAATGTGATATCGTTTTTCCTCTATTATATGTATTTAGTCTCTCTCCCCCCCCCTTTCTCTCTCCCCCTCACTCTCTCATCTATTCTGTAGCCATGTAGTAGCACTGAGGTGGACATTCTCCTGCTTGGCTTGATGTTAAAGCGTTTTTATGTGTCTTACACAGGACTGCAACTAAGCATCCAGATCAGTGGCGTCAAACTCAAATACACAGTGGGCAAAAATAAAAAAAATGGACAAAGTCGCTGGTCAACCTTGATAATTATTGCACTATGCACTATGATTAATGACATAATAAATTGCTATGATATGATTAAACCCCAACCCATGTAATAGCCAACCCCCCTAATACTACCTCATGTAATAGCCAACCCCTCTAATATTACCCCATGTAATAGCCCCCCCCCAATATTACCCCATGTAATAGCCATCCCCCACAATATTACCTCATGTAGTAGCCAACCCTACCAAAATTGCCCGACATAGTAGCCAGCCCTCCCAGTAGTGCCCAAATAGTAGCCAGCCCCCCAAGTGTCCTATATAGTAGCCAGCCCTGCCCCATAGTCTCTCATATAGTAGCCAGCCCTCCCAATAGTCTCATATAGTAGCCAGCCCTGCCCCATAGTCTCATATAGTAGCCAGCCCTCCCCTATAGTGTCTCTTATATAGTAGCCAGCCCTCTCCCATAGTCTCATATAGTAGCCAGCCCTCTCCCATAGTCTTTTATATAGTAGCCAGCACTTCCCTGTAGTCTCTCATATAGTAGCCAGCCCTCCCCTGTAGTCTCATATAGTAGCCAGCCCTCCCCTGTAGTCTCATATAGTAGCCAGCCCTCCTCCATAGTCTCTCATATAGTAGCCAGCCCTCCTCCATAGTCTCTCATATAGTAGCCAGCCCTCCTCCATAGTCTCTCATATAGTAGCCAGCTCTCCCCTGTAGCCTCATAGTAGCCAGCCCTCCCCCATAGTCTCTCATATAGTAGCCAGCCCTCCCCCATAGTCTCTCATATAGTAGCCAGCCCTCCCTCATAGTCTCTCATATAGTAGCCAGCCCTCCCCATAGTCTCTCATATAGTAGCCAGCCCTCCCCCATAGTCTCTCATATAGTAGCCAGCCCTCCCCTGTAGTCTTATATAGTAGCCACCTCTCCCCAGTAGTCTCAAATAGTAGCCAGCCCTCCCCCATAGTCTCTTATATAGTAGCCAGCACTTCCCTGTAGTCTCTCATATAGTAGCCAGCTCTCCCCTGTAGTCTCATATAGTAGCCAGCCCTCCCCCATAGTCTCTCATATAGTAGCCAGATCTCCCCAGTAGCCTCATAGTAGCCAGCCCTCCCCCATAGTCTCTCATATAGTAGCCAGCTCTCCCCCATAGTCTCTTATATAGTAGCCACCTCTCCCCAGTAGTCTCATATAGTAGCCAGCCCTCCCCCATAGTCTCTCATATAGTAGCCAGCTCTCCCCAGTAGTCTTATATAGTAGCCAGCTCTCCCCTGTAGTCTCATATAGTAGCCAGCCCTCCCCTGTAGTCTCATATAGTAGCCAGCCCTCCCCTGTAGTCTCATATAGTAGCCAGCCCTCTCCCATAGTCTCTCATATAGTAGCCAGCTCTCCCTTGTAGTCTTATATAGTAGCCAGCCCTCCCCATAGTCTCATATAGTAGCCAGATCTGCCCCATAGTCTCATATAGTAGCCAGTCCTCCCCATAGTCTCATATAGTAACCAGCCCTCCCCCATAGTCCTATATAGTAGCCAGCCCCCCATAGTCTCTTATATAGTAGCCAGCCCTCCCCCATATTCTCTTATATAGTAGCCAGTCCTCCCCTGTAGTCTCTTATATAGTAGCCAGCCCTCCCCAGTAGTCTTGTATAGTAGCCAGGCCTCTCCCATAGTCTCATATAGTAGCCAGCCCTCCCCAGTAGTCTTATATTAGTAGCCCCCTCCCCCATAGTCTCTTATATAGTAGCCAGCCCTCCCCCATAGTCTCTTATATAGTAGCCAGCCCTCCTCCATAGTCTCTTATATAGTAGCCAGCCCTCCCCCATAGTCTCTTATGTAGTAGCCAGTAGGGCTGGGCGATATGGCCTAAAATTTATATCACGATATAATTTGATGCATGCACGATATAACGATATATCACGATATATAAAAAAAATTTTGCCAGTCATCAGCCCTCCCCTATGCCTTCAGCCCCCTTTGTGCCAGTCATCAGCCCCCCTTGCCAGTCATCAGCCCCCCGTTGCCAGTCATCAGCCCCCCGTTGCCAGTCATCAGCCCCCCCGTTGCCAGTCATCAGCCCACCGTTGCCAGTCATCAGCCCACCGTTGCCAGTCATCAGCCCACCGTTGCCAGTCATCAGCCCCCCGTTGCCAGTCATCTCCCCTCTCAGTTTTCCAGCCATTTCATGTGCCAGCCATCATGTCCCCCCAGCCAGGGCCATCATCAGCCCCATGCCAAGCCATCTGCCGCCCCCGACCCCTCTGCTACTTACCTTTCCTGCAGGGCTGGCTGATGGAGTCCGCGAGGCGAGACGGGCCGCGTCTTCTTCCCAGCATGCACTGGGAGACCTGACGTCACACGCATCAGCGCGCTAGCGCGCTGACGATGCGTGAACGGAAGGCCCTGCAGCGCGGTACCACGGAGCGGTAAGTGAGAAGCTTATTCACTACCGCTCCGTGGTATATCGCGATATGACGATATGCCAAAAATCTATATCGTCAACCGAATTGATGACGATATTTTGGCATATCGTTTATATCGCCCAGCCCTAGTAGCCAGCCCTCCCCCATATTCTCTTATATAGTAGCCAGCTCTCCCCTGTAGTCCCATATAGTAGTCAGCCCTCCCCAGTAGTCTTGTATAGTAGCCAGGCCTCCCCCTTAAGGCCCTGATTTGGCCTGTGGGCCAAAGTTTGACATGACTGATCCAGAGGGAGAGCTATCCCAGTGCAGCCTACCTGGACGGTATGACAGTATAAGCAGTGCTCCCAGTGTGATAGGTATGAGCAGTATAATAGTAAGGGCTCCCTGTGTGACAGTAATGAACAGTATGAGCAGTATAGTAGTAAGTGCTACCTGTGTGATAGGTATGAGCGGTATGAGCAGTATAGTAGTAAGTGCTCCCAGTGTGATAGGTATGAGCGGTATGAGCAGTATAGTAGTAAGTGCTCCCAGTGTGATAGGTATGAGCGGTATGAGCAGTATAGTAGTAAGTGCTCCCTGTGTGATAGGTATGAGCGGTATGAGCAGTATAGTAGTAATTGCTCCCAGTGTGATAGGTATGAGCAGTATATTAGTAAGTGCTCCCTGTGTGACAGTAATGAGCAGTATAGTAGTAAGTGCTCCCAGTGTAATAGGTATGAGCGGTATGAGCAGTATAGTAGTAAGTGCTCCCAGTGTGATAGGTATGAGCGGTATGAGCAGTATAGTAGTAAGTGCTCCCTGTGTGATAGGTATGAGCGGTATGAGCAGTATAGTAGTAAGTGCTCCCAGTGTGATAGGTATGAGCGGTATGAGCAGTATAGTAGTAATTGCTCCCAGTGTGATAGGTATGAGCAGTATGAGCAGTATATTAGTAAGTGCTCCCTGTGTGACAGTAATGAGCGGTATGAGCAGTATAGTAGTAAGTGCTCCCTGTGTGATAGGTATGAGCAGTATGAGCAGTATAGTAGTAAGTGCTCCCTGTGTAATAGGTATGAGCAGTATATTAGTAAGTGCTCCCTGTGTAATAGGTATGAGCAGTATATTAGTAAGTGCTCCCTGTGTGACAGTAATGAGCAGTATAGTAGTAAGTGCTCCCTGTGTGACAGTAATGAGCAGTATAGTAGTAAGTGCTCCCAGTGTGATAGGTATGAGCAGTGTGAGCAGTATAGTAGTAAGTGCTCCCTGTGTGATAGGTATGAACAGTATGAGCAGTATAGTAGTAAGTGCTCCCTGTGTGATAGGTATGAGCGGTATGAGCAGTATAGTAGTAAGTGCTCCCAGTGTGATAGGTATGAGCGGTATGAGCAGTATAGTAGTAAGTGCTCCCTGTGTGATAGGTATGAGCGGTATGAGCAGTATAGTAGTAAGTGCTCCCTGTGTGATAGGTATGAGCGGTATGAGCAGTATAGTAGTAAGTGCTCCCTGTGTGATAGGTATGAGCAGTATGAGCAGTATAATAGTAAGTGCTCCCTGTGTAATAGGTATGAGCGGTATGAGCAGTATAGTAGTAATTGCTCCCAGTGTGATAGGTATGAGCAGTATATTAGTAAGTGCTCCCTGTGTGACAGTAATGAGCAGTATAGTAGTAAGTGCTCCCAGTGTAATAGGTATGAGCGGTATGAGCAGTATAGTAGTAAGTGCTCCCTGTGTGATAGGTATGAGCAGTATAGTAGTAAGTGCTCCCTGTGTGATAGGTATGAGCAGTATGAGCAGTATAGTAGTAAGTGCTCCCTGTGTGATAGGTATAAGCGGTATGAGCAGTATAGTAGTAAGTGCTCCCAGTGTGATAGGTATGAGCAGTATAATAGTAAGGGCTCCCTGTGTGACAGTAATGAGCAGTATGAGCAGTATAGTAGTAAGTGCACCCAGTGTGATAGGTATGAGCGTAGAGCAGTATGCGCAGTATAGTAGTAAGTGCTCCATGACACGTGTACACTGCCAGCTACTCAGCTCCCAGAGAAGTGAAGGGGAAGCTGGAGATGGGACTGGAGGAGGACTGTGTCCTGTCTCAGTGAGTGCACTTCTCCAGTCTGGGGGATGTCAGGGATGGTTATAATTATGGGTGTTGTCCTAATCGCTGCTATTTGCTGCTAGACTATGATTACTGCCCATCAGACACTGACTACAGTAGGTTCAGTGTAGTAAGGGGAGATGAGGAGATGACAGGCTAGTGACTGGAGGCAGGAGAGGCACTAGCTGCACCCAACACGGGAGACACCTCCAGGATGTGCAGCCCCAGACTGCTGGGGGATTACCAGGGGACACAGGGAGGGACCCAGCCTCCTCATCTACCTCATCTGCTTCCTATCCCGCAGCAAAGCTGAACACTGTGTAATTGTATGTGTCTGGTGTACACCTGTGCAGCACAAGGGGCTATGCCACTCATAACACATGACTGTATGCAAACTGATATATGCAGCTACACCATATCACGACTGGGCACTGTCACCATCTAAGGGTCATCTAAGGAAGCCTGGTACCTACCTGGGCAGTATGCCAATAACTGAAAGCAAATCAGATCAACAGCAATGATCAGGTGTCGTGTAGCCCAACCATTTGGTATATGTGGCATATTGGTGGGCATCAATACCACCCAGTAGTAGCAGCAGGCAGCAAACAGACTAGTCATGCATGCTCAAATGGACATTTCTTCACTCTATGCACATAATAATCTACCAATACATTCACCTTTACACATTTACAGCACACAAACCTTATATAAAACAGTAGTTTTTATATATAAGTTATCAGCAAGGAGCCTACACCTGTATCTGTGTTGAATAGCACACCTCCTACTGGACCTACATAAAGCAGTTGGGATATAGCTCTCACATAGTTACACACAGTGCATACAATAATACATGATGATCCACACACCTGGATCAATATAGAAAGCACACTACTAACATATCCTGATCTATAATACAGATTCAGAATGATACCTAATAGCTAGCTTTCATTCACGATGTCCAATGATACCACTATATCTATAGTTATGCCATATGCACTCACATATAACATTGTGACCCCCTCACACCTAACATTCAACCATATACCTAGAGGAGTAGCAAGTCCTCCATGTACAAGATACAATAATATACCTACAAATCTCCAAAAGTAAAGAACAAACCGTATCTCTCAAGTATAACAAAGAGCCATGTCTACATATGCCAATCCATACTGTATGCATGATACCATGCACTGACCACTGAAGAACCACACTCCATCACCCTCCCTAAATGCATTAGGATTGGCATAGCCTGCACAAATGACAGTGCCATACCTACACATAGACTGATATATAGTATACATATACTGAAGAGGACCAAACCTTTCCCAAGTTCAGCTTATTTCATACCCACACACATACGGATATATAGTATACATATATATACTGTCCCAATTGCAGCTTATTTCATACCTACACACATACTGATATATAGTATATACATATATACTGTCCCAAGTGCAGCTTATCCCATACCTACACACATACTGATATATAGTATATACATATACTGTCCCAAGTGCCGCTTATCCCATACCCACACACATATTGATATATAGTATATACATATACTGTCCCAAGTTCAGCTTATTTCATACCTACACACATACTGATGTATAGTATATACATATATACTGTCCCAAGTGCAGCTTATCCCATACTGATATATAGTATATACATATATACTGTCCCAAGTGCAGCTTATCACATACCTACACACATACTGATATATAGTATACATATATACTGTCCCAAGTGCCGCTTATCCCATACCTACACACATACTGATATATAGTATATACATATACTGTCCCAAGTTCAACTTATTTCATACCTACATACATACTGATATATAGTATACATATATACTGTCCCAAGTGCAGCTTATCCTATACTGATATATAGTATATACATATATACTGTCCTAAGTGCCGCTTATCCCATACCTACAAACATACTAATATATAATATATATATATATATATATATATACACTGTCCCAAGTGCAGCTTATACCATACCCACACATATACTGATATATAGTATACAACATACTGATATATAGTATACATATATACTGTCCCAAGTGCAGCTTATCCCATACCTACACACATACTGATATATAGTATATACATATATACTGTCCAAAGGGCAGCGTATCCCATACCTACACACATACTAATATATAGTATACATATATACTGTCTCAAGTGCCGCTTATCCCATACCTACACACATACTGATATATAGTATACATATATACTGTCCCAAGTGCCGCTTATCCCATACCTACACACATACTGATATATAGTATATACATATACTGTCCCAAGTTCAACTTATTTCATACCTACATACATACTGATATATAGTATACATATATACTGTCCCAAGTGCAGCTTATCCTATACTGATATATAGTATATACATATATACTGTCCTAAGTGCCGCTTATCCCATACCTACAAACATACTAATATATAATATATATATATATATATATATATATATACTGTCCCAAGTGCAGCTTATCCCATACCCACACATATACTGATATATAGTATACAACATACTGATATATAGTATACATATATACTGTCCCAAGTGCAGCTTATCCCATACCTACACACATACTGATATATAGTATATACATATATACTGTCCAAAGGGCAGCGTATCCCATACCTACACACATACTGATATATAGTATATACATATACTGTCCCAAGTGCCGCTTATCCTATACCTACACACATGCTGATATATAGTATACATATATACTGTCTCAAGTGCCGCTTATCCCATACCTACACACATACTGATATATAGTATACATATATACTGTCCCAAGTGCAGCTTATCCCATACCTTCACACATACTGATATATAGTATATACATATACTGTCCCAAGTTCAGCTTATCCCATACCTACACACATACTGATATATAGTATACATATATACTGTCCCAAGTGCAGCTTATCCCATACCTACACACATACTGATATATAGTATATACATATACTGTCCCAAGTGCAGCTTATCCCATACTGATATATAGTATACATATATACTGTCCCAAGTGCAGCTTATCCCATACCTACACATAGACTGATGACATTGTAGCCTAAGGTATGAATGACTACAGACAAATAGAACTGTCCCATGTGTAGCATGCCCTCATACATAATAGTAGTAATATACAGTATACCTACACTAGGTACAGTGGTCACCGATCAGAGAAGCTGTGTATGGTCCTGCTGTGGACTATTTCTGTCCTTCTACCTGTCACATACAGCAATCACCAGTCCATGATGCTGACACAAGTATGACCAGTAAGCATAGACTGATATATAGCAGGTCTGCGAGGACACTGGCAGCCACAGGCAGCTCCGCGCACACATCCCACATCCCACACGGAAAGTTTATAGTGGGTAGAGGAAGAAGCGCTGAGCGCTCACTAGTCCCATCACTCTCTATGGTGAGATGTACCGCTAATCCCCCTGACAGGCAGACACGGAGAGCCAGTGACAGGCAGACACGGAGAGCCAGTGACAGGCAGACACGGAGAGCCAGTGACAGGCAGACACGGAGAGCCAGTGACAGCAGACAGTGACAGGCAGACACGGAGAGCCAGTGACAGGCAGACACGGAGAGCCCGTGACAGGCAGACACGGAGAGCCAGTGACAGGCAGACACGGAGAGCCAGTGACAGCAGTCAGTGACAGGCAGACACGGAGAGCCAGTGACAGCAGACAGTGACAGGCAGACACGGAGAGCCAGTGACAGGCAGCCGGTGTGACACGTGTTCCCGGTGACACTGACGGGGCGCACACACGTTACCTTCCTCCGCTGACTTCATGATGAATGGGAAGAAGGGCTGGAGCTCCACAGTGTCTCTGAGGCAAGCTGGAAGCAGCGGACCGAGGGGAAGACTGCAAGGAGCGGCAGCTGCTACACTAGTGCGTGGCATCCACTCGGTGATCCGAGCAATGATGGGCTGCTGGCCGGGTCACCGTGCACCGGTATCCTCCACTGACCGGGATGAGAGAGACGAGGAGCTGCTGGGGAGCTGAGGAGGGGGATGGGGCTGCTAGGGGGCTACTATACAAGGGGCAGCAGTGGGGCAAGCTCTGCAGGCAGGTGGCAGCTCTGGCATTGGGGCATGGGTGAGTATGGGTGGCACTGGCTGTCTATGGCAGGCTCTGGGCAGTGTCATGCACTTCTGGCAGGCAGTGAGTGAGGAGTTGGGGGACTTCTTTCCCTCTCTCTCTCTCTAGCTGTTTGTGTTAGGCTGGGAGTTAAGTAAAGTCTCCAAGTCTCTCTCTGACGCAGGGCTGCTATGTGTCTGCTGCCTTTTTAAAGCTGGAAAACCCCCCCTACACCCAGCACCTTCCTCTGTGCCTCCTCCCTCTCCCCTCTGCTGCCCCTCCCCCAGCCCAGAAGGCAGTGTGACGTCCTAGACTGCTACTCCTGTGCTGCCTGCCAGTGCTGGGGGAGTGTCACTCAGGAGAGGGAGGCAGCCTGTGTCACTAGTCTTCTGTCAGGGCTCTCTCCTTAACCCCTACACACTTATCCAAATCTGGTGACCTCACATGTCACCCATAGCTCAGGAAATATCACCCATTCACTGATATCCCTCCAGCCATCCACTTTGGTTAAATGTCTTTCACACAGGACCCTTATTGTCTGAAAATTAGATCAAGTGAAGGTTCCTGATCATTGCCCGGCGTAAACATATGCAGCGATCGAACAATCATCCATTATCGGCTCATCTGTTGCAGATAGCGTTTTTTCTTTACAGTGACCTATTATCATTTGTCAGCGGACAGTCATCACATAGACACAAGCACCAGCAACAAATTCACTTTATATTCAAAAATTACGACAATTTGTCCCCCCGATCAATATCATAAAAACATTCATAGTAATAGTTACATATAAAGGACAACAGAGGAAAAAGACATCAGAGGACGTCATATTCTGGTCACAATTCAATTATCATAGAAATACTTTATTAAGACTTTCCCATATTAAATTTCTCTGTGTATAGTAAATCTCTGTATATAGTATATCTAAGGCATAAGGTGTATTCCGCCATTGGGTTTGCCAAATCTTTATGGCTGATTCTTAGAGATTCACAGATTTTAATATGTGTGAAAGTCTCTAAAAAGTATTTAAAAAAAGTACTTGTGACCTGCATATTACTACTACTAATAGGTAGTATCGGTATACATAGACTAATAAATGATAAGAGTGCCCATCTCTGCCTGTAGGGAGTCATGGTATAGGCACCCAGGAGTGATAAGAATATGAATATATGAATACAGATAAATTCTTGTCATTTGAACATAGCCAACTCGCTATGTACTTGGTCGGCACTTAGATGCATTAGTCTTTATTGAAAAGGACCCTTACTCATAGTAAGATATTGTGGTGGTTTTATTTAAATTTGATCAGTCATTTATTATTATGCTGTGTGTATGTGAGTGAATATTAAAGGGGTTGGCCTCTTTATAGTTATATTGCTCAGTATACCGTATTAGTAAGTGCACTCACTGTATATACTGACAGCAGCTCCCTGTGTACCTCATAGAGCTAATATCAGACTCCCCTCCTCCAGGCTGTGCTGTCCTGCTCTGTGGTGTTCCTGTCCATAAGATGTCTGACATAGAGGAGCATGTGACCAGGGGGGGGGGGCGGTCACATGCTCCTCCATGTTCATTCTTCAGCGCGTACAGAGCAGGAGCGCGTGCTTCCCATAGACTCCCATTATGAGCGGGAGGCTAACGGCATTCCGCGGCGGGCAATTCCGTCGCGGAATTCCGCTACCTTTCCTCAGTGGGAACGGGCCTAACAGTCAGATAAGATGAAAATTCACTCAGCAACCTCTACTCTATCACTTCTGCATATCTGTCACTACTGTGTCTAGCTGCATAGAAACCTGTTTGTTGTGCTTGTATATTAAATTCCATGGCCATGTATATTAGTGTTTGTAATATTTGATCAGTATAGAGTTGGCAGCTCTTAGTTGTAGTATGTCCAATAAGGTAACACCCCCACCATCACCACCACCAATAACACTATTAGGAGTATTCCATATTATTCACCCACTGCATTAAAAAGGAGGCACTCTTAATGGAAAAAAAATCTATTTGAAATATATAAATAAAAGCTGCATGCTAAAGTCATTATGTAAGTCATAGGCTTCCCCTGCTGTGGAAATTTGGAAAAGAAGAGCAACTGGCAGGCAACGGAAAGGAAAATCCCATTCTGCTAAATTACTTACAGATTTAGTGGATTTGGTTTCAGACACTGCAGCTTGTTATTATTGTGAATACACTGTAAATATCTGACTTGTGACTCTTACCATATTAATCAGTGTCATTTTCATAATATGAAGCACTGGGAAACAAGGCCATCTAATAGATAGGTTAACTGTAATGTTGCCAGAAAATATCATTGTTTGCCTTTCATGATATAGCCTACTCATCTCATGTGTATCCAGCATGAAAGGGTTAATTAAGTTTGTTAACTGCGCTAGTAGCACCTGAAATCCCTAACACACCAAGGTGTCTGCCTCTGGTTATGAAATTATTTGCACTTTGTGAACTTTTCAGGAAGCGCTGCTTCACTGGGTTTTATTTCTCTTTGCTATGTTTTTGTATGGAATCATATCCCACAGTTTTAGCATACTGTTGTTCTGCCACTGCAGTCTGAGATCCTGTGGGAGTAGTGGTAGGCATTTAGCGGTTTTACATAGAAACGTTTGTGTTCCTTTCTTAAACTATTACTACTTACATAACTCTTACTATTTTAATGTTATTTTTTTATTACTTATGTATAACATTAAACATTTCATTATACTTAACTTACAGCAGTGTCGTAGAAAATGGAAGAACCCAAAAGGGTCGGTATCAGCAGTTGTCTTGGAAATCCGCCACTGTTTTTGGGCCAAAGCCAGAAGTGGATTTGAAGGTAATGGAAAATATAAGGAAGGTGTTATACTTCTCCTTCCTACTGGATCCACTTCTGAGTTTAAAAAAAACACCTTACCATGACCAAAAACTACTGGTTTCATACACAGCAGGTCTTCATTCAGTGTTTTGAGACAATGCCACAAGTGGAAAGGGGAAATCTAATGGAAAGACTTGTTCTGGCTGGATGCACTATCCATATGTACAAAGAAGACCCATAGCATATAAGAAATCACAAAGTGCATCCTTAAAGTGTCACTGTCATTATAACTTTTACAATCTAAATCAACAGTAGATGTGAAATAAAGCAAGTTTGCAATTTACATTCATAATTTTTTTTATGTTATCCTGCTGTAAAACAAAGCTGAACTTACCAGAAATCCAGGTCCAGTCTCCTGAAGACAGATTTTTAGACTTGTGCTGGTTGAAAAAAACAGACTAAACACTGGAATTACCGGCCAGTATTTAAGTGTAACATCAATAACATGACTCCCTTCTCTATGAGCGCTCAGGTGACCTGGGAAACACAGGACTTCCTGTTTTCTGTCTATTTGAGAACCCCCCCCCCACAAAAAAAAAAACAAAAAAAAAAAACAGGAAGTGCCGTGTTCTCCATGATAACTAAAAAAAAAAATGTAAATTGCAAAATTGCTGTTGATTTATATTTTGAAAGTTACAACTACAGTGAAACTTTAAAATACCTAAGGAATTGTCACATGACTTGTAACATACCATGGAGATATATATAGAAAACCTGGAGAACCAACATGAACATGAGAACACACATATATAACGCATATGTCAAAATATAGCGACCATCACCATGACTAAACTAATGAGACTGGTAGGTGAGTATTGGGTCCTGATCTTCAGGGACCCGCATCTATCTTAGAATCAGAGGCTCCCCAGCCTCCTCCGTCCTGTGTGGAGCATGGCTGCTGGACAGGGATTTGGTAATATAAATCACTACGTACTGAAGCATGGCCACTGGCTTCTGCAAATACCTGGAGTCCTAGAGGAAACTAGGTGACCACCAGGGAGAAGGCTGGCAGCCGAGAGAAAACATGGCATGTATATACAGATGATACATATGGAGAGGTGATATGTATTGATGGGCTAGTTTTAGGAAATGAATAGATTTCCTCAGTGGGCCAAAAATATTTGCACTGTGGGCCAGAGTTTTACACCCCTGATCTAAAGTATAGGCTCTCGCCAACAGATGTTGCCAGACAAAAGTCACATCATCCAAACAGTTGCAACGTAGTCTAGGCCACTCCCCATATGTTATGTTACATGGGCCAGAACCTTCAATCTTCCAGTGACCTCCTTTTGTGCTCCCCCTTGTTCGTACCACACACAACCACCTCCAAGATTTTGCCTGAGCCTCCCCTATACTCTGGAAATCTGTTCCCCTAATACATCCGGCTCTACCATCAAGACTTTTAAAACTAACCTTAAAACCCATCTCTTCAAACTAGGCTATAACCTATAATAATTCTGCATCACACTTTGGCTGTCTCTCTGCCCTTACCTCGCGGGCAGGGTCCTCTTATATATACCAGTCTGCCATTTATTTTTATGTAATGTGTTTTTGATATTGTAGTGTTCCTGTTTGTTACCCCTTATCGCTTGTATAGCACTCTGGAATTAAGGGCGCTTTATAAATAAATAAATAAATAATATTAAAAATGGCAAGAGGTGGCCATAAATAGTTAATTTTCTGCATTTCCTTTGTGTGAGGGGCTATCAAGCACTGGCTTTACCAGATACTTATAAAAACAACCAATAAGGAGACAGTGTTCCCTCTAAAATCACAAGTAAAGGCTAAATTCATGTTGTTATCTTTCTGTATACTCAGGAAACGTTTTGTTGTTCTGTACTTTGCCAAATAATTAGAAGGTCATCAATGAACCTTCCAACCCAAAAAATGTCATGACAAAAGAACAAAAAAAGAATTATATGTAGATATTGGCCAACGATGGGGAGATTTTCTTTTATCTGCATTATTCCCTATGAAACATGAAGAAGTCGATTTTCAACAAGTACTCTGTGGCCAAAACAAAGAATTCCTTTAGGGCTTATTCCCACGTCTCGTATTTTACTACAGTGCCGTGGAGATTCAGTTTCTCCGCTCCCGGCATGATATTGATACGTCATGGCGGATGGGGAAACACTCCATTACAGGGCTTCCCTGTCCATAGCATCCATAAAATATGGGACGTGGAAATAAGCTCTTAAACTGCTGCCGTAGGTACTTTAAAAGAGAAGTCTAGTGTTTTCTAAAAGCTGGCAGCCTGCAGGGGAAGGGGGTAAATTGATTTCAACTAACAACTCACCTCTCCCCATGCCCATAGTGAGTGGCTGGAGCAGCTGTCAGAAGTCATTTCCCCCCGAGTTGTGATGATGTCACGACTCGGTGGAAAATGCCTGTCCCGGCTAATAGAATGCCTGCTCAGCCAATCAGTGACTGGAGCAGTGTCCCGCCCCTGTTCCTGACTGGCTGAGCGGCCAGTCCATCAGCCAGGTTGTGACGTGGATATCCCGGAGCCTGGCGGAGGTCCCACGGCAGCTCCCGCCACTCACCGTGGCCATGGTAAGAGGTAAGTTGTTACTTTAAATCAATTTCCTCCCTCCCCCTGCAGGCTGCCGGCTTTTAGAAAAGGCCGGACTTCTCCTTTAAGTATCGAAATTATTGGATAAATAATTTGTCATAGTGCAATAGATATGCCATAGTGCCCCCTATATTCAATTCCCACCCTTGGGACCCTCATGTTTCTTAAGATCAGAGGTTCTCCAGCTCTGAACCAAGTGGCTCCCGGCATCTATCAGCCGATCACCCCGCCTGGCTAATTAGCCACTTAAATGCAGTTAAGACAAAGTTGACAGCTGCATTTAACCCCTAGCCGCACCATGCAGTTATAATACGTCATGGTAGAAGGTTAGTTTCAGCCCGATGACGCATTATAACTGCGCAGCTTCAGATGCTTGCTGTTTACACAAACAGTGACCGGGAGCCGCAACTAAACTGTCAGCTGATAGCTGACAGTCTAGTGTAACTGCCACTGGACCCCAAAGGAGTTCCAGCATCGGCAATTGCCGGCATTGGTGGATCGGTAACGGTAATTGGTGTGGTAAAAAATACATAGGATTACATTGGAATCTCTGCAAAGAAAATGCAAATTTTAACTTTTCACTCTTACTTTGCAGCTATTCCTGGGAAATGCTCAAAGGGTTAAAAAACTGTGTGACTGTAGATTTGAATACTTGAAAGGGTGAAGATTTCAAAATGGGGTAAATTATGGGGGTTTCTAGTATACAGGCCTCCAAAATATACTCCAAAACTGAACTGGTGCCTAAAGAATTTCTCAGATTGAAATTTTCATGAAAAATTTGAAAATTGCTACTAAACATTAACGGCCTCTATCATCCTAAACAAGTAAAAGCATGTTCACCAAATGCTGTTATTATAAAGTAGACATGTTCTACATTGGCAGAGACTTTCAAATGTAGAGAAATGCTTTTTTTTCAATATTTCACAACATTTTGGATTTTTTTCACAAACAAATTCTAAAGGTATAAACCCAAATTTACCACTAACATAAAGTAGAATATGTCACGAAAAAAACAATCTTGGAATTACAAGGATTGGTTAAAGCATTCCAAAGTTATTGATGCTTAAAGTGACACATGTCATATTTGGAAAATGTGGCCGTGTCATAAACGCCAAAACTGGCTGTGTCCCCTAAGGGTTAAATGGCTATAAACAAGTCATCCCTGGACATAACACTGATTCCAGCTCAATGCTCGATTGGAACTGGCTCCAGCAGCCTATTGCAATTGAGCACTGATTTCGTTGATCAATGCAGTATTTATGTACTGTATTCATCTCTAAGAGAGATCAGTATTGTTATAGTAGAAGTCCCCCAAGGTGACTAAAAAAAAAAAAAAGACAAAAGTTTTTCATTAATAAAAAATCCCATCCCATTTTATAAAAATAAATAAACATATTTGGTATCGCCTTGTGCGAAATTGCCCAAACTGTTAAATTATGGCATTCCTGGTCTTGCACAGTAAACAGCGTAAACGCAAATAAATTCCAAAGTGCAAAATTACAGATTTTTGGCCACATAAATCTTGAAAATTGTAATAAAAAGTGATCAAAAAGTTGCAAGCAAGCTACCAATAAAAAGAACAGATTATGGCGCCAAAATGACACCTCACACAGCCCCATAGACCAAAAAATAACAGCGATAAGGACCATATAAGGATAGAAATAGAGCAATTTCAATTTGCACCTCGTTATTAAATAAACGCACATTAGCTAGCGAGCCTCTGGTGAGTGTCGGGAAACTTTTGTGAACATATTAAAAAATAAGGGATCATGTGGGTCTGTAGGTGAAAAAATACTAAAGTGCTAAAAAGTACTAAAAAAAAGTGCTATGGCAAAAGTGCAAAAATGAAAATTAGATTTGTACATGACTGTGTTTTTCTGGAGCAGTTTTAAAGAAACTGAAGTAAAAACTGCAGCGTTTTTGTTATGACTTTTTGCACAGTATAGAAAAACTGCTGAGAGCAACTACACCTTTCTTATGATCTCAGCAAAGGTCTTGCAGGTCTAGTTGCACTGTGCCACAGATAAGGAGGAAAGCTGCTGTGGTGTAAGATAGTGGTGTGTTTACACAGAGAGAGTTATCTGACAGATTTTGGAAGCCAAAGCCAGGAATGGATTTGAAAAGAGGAGAAATCTCAGTCTTTCCTTTATGACCTGTTCCTGGCTTTAGCTTCAAAGATCTGTCAGATGAATCTCTCTGTGTAAACGCACCCTAATGCTAAGTTTACACGAGACGATTATTGGCCCGATCGTACGATTAACGATTTCGAAGTAACAATTTTTTTTTATAACGATCAGCGTTTAGACGGTACGATATATCGTACGGAAAAATCCTTTTTACGATCGTGCGCCCGCAGCCCACCCCCCAATCAACTGCAGCCCCCTGTGCCGCCCCGATCGCCACCCCCACCGCTCCGATCGCCACCTCCGCCGCTCCGATCGCCACCCCGCCGCTCCGATCGCCCCGCAGCCCCTCCGATCGCCCCCCAGCCGCTCCGATCGCCCCCCCGCCACCGCTCCGATCGCCCCCACCGCCGTGGCCAAGAGCATACGTTACCTGCTCCGCGCAGCAGGTCTTCCGACATCCCCGGCTCCCATCTTCAGCGCATTGATTGGCTGAAGAGATGAGCCGGGAATTTCAAACGGCTCCTGTTCAGCCAATCAGTGCTCCTCTTCAGCATTGATTGGCTGAAGGGGAGCCGTTTGAAATTCCCGACTCCCCTCTTCAGCCAATCAATGCACGGCAGCACTGATTGGCTGAAGGGAAGCCGTTTGAAATTCCCGGCTCCCCTCTTCAGCCAATCAGTGCTGCCGTGCATTGATTGGCTGAAGAGGGGAGTCAGGAATTTCAAACGGCTCCCCTTCAGCCAATCAGTGCTGCCTTGCATTGATTGGCTGAAGAGATGAGTCGGGAATTTCGGGGCGATCGGATCGGCAGCGGCGGGGGTGGCGATTGGAGCGGCGGGGGTGGCGATCGGAGTGGCGGGGGGGCGATCGGAGCGGCGGCGGGTGGGGGTGGCGATCGGAGCGGCGGGGTAGGGGGTGGCGATCGGAGCCGCGGCGGGGTGGCGATCAGAGCGGCGGGGGGGGGGGGGCGATCGGAGCGGCGGTGGGTGGGGGTGGCGATCGGAGCGTCGGGGGCGGGAGTGGCGATTGGAGCGGCGGCGGGGGAGGCGATCGGGGCGGTGGGGGTGGCGATCGAGTCGGCGCAGGGGGCTGCGGATGAGCGGGGGGGGCGGGCGGCGGGCGGGGCTGCGGGCGGGCGGACTATCGCGCAACGACTGTTTACACGGAACAATCTGCGAATTTTATGCAATCGGCAAACGACGACTTATGAACATGTTAAAAGATCAAAATGAACGATCGTTCACCGCGTTTACACGTACGATTATCGTTCGAATTCAATCGTTATCGCGAAAATTCGCCGCATATTCGTTTCGTGTAAACGTAGCATTAGGCATGTCAAAAGTTTAGAGAGGCTATGTTCTCACTATGTTTAAAAAACAGAAAAGGTGTCTGGTTTTGCAGCAATTTAATTGACTTCATGGCAATGCATTGAAGTCAATGGAATGACGGATGTCCAAAGCGCACAGTGTATTAAATCATGGACATTGTCTGCGCGGACATTAAAAAATGTTCAAGTCAATTATTTTCAGACATCTTTTGCAAACATGTTATTTTTTAGATGTTCACACACAGTTTTTTTTATTTTCACCATTCTTTTACCATCTTAGGGTGCCTTCACACCTACCGACTCACAGCGTTAATAACGCTGCAAGTCGGCTAGGTCCTGGCAGATCACTGTTAGTACATACACGCAGCGGTCTGAATGACTGCTGCGTGTATGTAAATCTGCCTCCCGCTCAGCTCTGTATACATTACCTCCTCGCTCCACGGGTCCCGGCGTCCTGCTCTCCCGCCCGGCCAATCAGTGGCTAGCCAGGACCTAGCCGACTGTGAGTCGGTAGGTGTGAAGGCACCCATAAAGGGACAGTACCATCAGGTATCATAGAGGAAACCCCCGTTCCTCTATGATACAGCTCCATTGATTCTAATGGAGCAGTGTCATAGAGGGGCGGAGGTTTCCTCCCACCGGGGGTGGGTCAGCCCACCTCCAGTGCTTCAGCCCAGGCCTGATGGTACAGTCCCTTTAACTATTAAATTCAATGGACTTTTTAATTAAAGACAAAATCGAAGGCCAATTAGTCCACCTAAACTAGAATGAAGTACCAACAGCCATCATTGCACTGATGGACGGCCAGACAGCAAAAAGCTGGATTTAAAAAAAAAAAAGAAAACAAAGAGGAAAAAACGTAGTGTGAACATAGCCAGACATTTCAAAAGTTTTCATCGGTCCGGGTCTGAGTGTTTAGACCTGTACTGATTGTGAGAAAAAAAAACGGAAAATAAATAGTAAACACTATACATTAACTACACAAAAAACTACATATTTGTTTCCGCCACAATCATAATCATCTGTAAAACAAACATAATACAGTTTTTTATACCACACAGTGCATGGTGAAAACTTCAAAGCCAATCAATAAACTATATGTACACCAACATGGGGATAATAACCCCCACCCAGCGAGTAAATGTAATCAATAAATGATGATGATAATAATTATATGTTCCTCTTAACAGTGTCATTTGGCATCATCAATGGGAAAAACTTCTTTTTTGGCTCTTGGAATGCTGCAGTGAAAAGAAAATACTGTGTCCTGAGAGTCCAAACCTGAACAGTTAATCTTCGCATGAAACTTTAGGGTGGGGCCCCGAAGTCAATTCTCCTTTTCTTCTGTTCCCTATTCCTGAGTATAGCACAGAAGGTAAAGTGCCTAGGGCATTGGTATATAGTTTTATAATTTCATTCCATGTTTTCATGATAATCATTGTAAATGCTGCCAGAACACAGAGACAAAGGCTATTCTATGCACTGATCATATATCTCATATTAGTTGTGGTTGTTGTAAAAGGAAGAACCCTAAGCCCAGCAGCCCTTCTCACTGGCTCCTGGGTAAAAACTGCGCTTTCACTGTCAGCACGGAATTTAGTGCCTGTTCCTGCCCTAGGGATGGCTGGCTTCTACCCCGAGGCAGCACATCTCCAGCTTTATACTTACTGTGTTATTCTACATGAAGCTTAGTGGTAAACCACATTAACCCCTTCAGGACACAGACAGGTTAGGCATTCAGGACGCAGTCATCTTTTTGGAAATCTAATGTGTCACTGTATGTTGTAATACCTATGGAATGTTTTACTTAATCAGATGAATAAATTAATGAATTTATTGTGTTTTGGTTAATACATTTTAAAAAGTAGAAATGTAGTGATTTACAAAAGTTGACTTTTTTTGCTTGTTTTGAACGGAGCTGACAGGTTGGACCACCACCACCACCATCTCATACTTGGCAAACCCCTTTAATAATTTATATTCCCGTAATTTCGCCCTCATGTTCACATTATTTAGTAAACATTACTTGTACACTCGTTCAAATCTAATATTCGCTCTAGTAATGGGTTGCTCGAAAGTGCTCAATACTCGAGCAAATTAGCCAAACATGCAGGGAAGAGGCTGGCTCATCCTTTCATCTTTGTAATCCCATAAGGGGAAGCCTTGTGTGTATTGCAGCCAATGTAAAGCAGAGACTCATGACAGATCACATCGTGCAGTTCAATGTGGCTGCTGGAGGTGGTCGGGAAGTGAAAACCACCAGAAGCCCAGGAATTACACAATTTGTGTAACTCATTGATGGCTGTCTATGTAGTTTCTGGAGTTATATAAACATCATAGCTTGCAGGGCTACACTGTTTGTGCAACTCCCAATAAGGTCAGTGGAGTTATGCAAATTGCATAAATCCCAAGCATCTGCAGGATTCCCGACCTCTCTGTTCGCTAAAAAATGGTTGGAGGGGCTGGAAAGTCATCTTCGGGAGCGTCTTTGTGAATCTTCCCTGTTCTGGCAGAGGAGTTTGATTTCTTTGTATGACAAGTTCTAATACTGCCAACACAATTCTGACAGTTCTGAAGGTGTATTCTAATTAACCAGTGCTGTGTCATGCCTTTTTTTTGGCGCTGTGCTTTTACGTATTAAAAAAAAAGTGTTTTCACTAGAGATGAGTGAGTATACATGTTTGAGTATACTATTTGCTCAAGTATCGGGGTGCTCAAAAGTGCTCAATACTCTAACGTGTACCGCATGGTACTTGTGTAGAATAAAAAGTCTCCTCCCCGCATGGTTAGCGGCTTAATCTAGCCAATAAACGTCGGGAAGGGGCTGGCACATTAGGCTATGCAGCAGCTATGTTGGCTGCTGGTCTAGCAGTGATTGGCCGGCCGCATCAGATGACCTGGGTATATATAGACCCAGGTCACCTGATGCTTTTCTCACTTGCCCTCTGTTAGCTGAGAGGGAGAGCTGCTGGAGCAGGGACAGAGGTAGTGTACTAGTGTAGGCTTAGTTTTATTAGTTATGAAGGTGACTAGCTAACAAATACCCCAAAGTCCTTTTCAGGACTAGTAATCTCACTGTGTGACACACAAAGAAAACAATATTACATTGTCACACAAACAGGTGCAGGCTAAAGTCTGGTCAGTACCAGGTGAATATGCTTGTGCAATTTTTGCTTTTTTGTGACTCCCCAGGACTTAATAAATCAGTCACAAGATAATGGAACAAAATATCCACCAACCCTCACTAGAAGAGTCACACAAATTAGACTCCTTAGTAAATGTCCTTCTATGTCTTTTTTTTTTGGCCATTTTTCAGCAGTTTTTTGTGGCCACCAGCCATTTTGGCACCAGTCATTTACATACCTTAATTTGCATAAAATGGCCAGGTTTTGGTGCCAAAATGATAGCCATCCAAAAATAATGGACACAAAATGGACAAAAAAAGAGGTTGTGTGAACAAAGCCTAAGACGGTATAAATAACAAAAACACATGTAAAATAAAGCACTAGCTGGGCAAGACGCAACCATAGGAGAGACCAGTGAATTGCAAGTGGGACATATGGCAGGCGTACAACAGGGAGAAGGGGCGAATCTGCACCAGGGGCCCAATAATGATAAATGTCCCTCATTAATTGGGGAAAACCCCCCACAGACATAGCATTAGTACTCTAAAAGGACATGTAAGTATCTTTCCTTTTCCTTGTGTCTTAGGGAAATAAGAAGAGGTGTTTATCTTTTATTTGCAGCTCCTGTTTTTACTTATTCAGATTCTTTCCTTCTGTTTTCTCAGAAAAATGAATAACCAGTTTTCACCTTGACATGATTATACACACTCTAGAAATTCTGTTTTAACATGGCAAATATGTTTTTTTTTTTTACAAATTAAGTAGGTCAAATAAACTCTATGCAGTTTCCTCTACTCGATGTAAGGTAATACAGGAAAGTTTAGGCAATCTTGTAGTATCAAGTGTGAAAGATAAGTGTGAAAGTGCCATAGCCACAATAAATATAAAGTGAATGTATTAAATAGATGAATGATTCTTTAGCCTCTCTTTTCTTTGGAAAAATGCTAGTTTGGTTTTGTACAACTGAATGTTGTCCCCTAAGTGGTGATGAGCAGACCAGGACTGTATTTTGGCACATAAATCTGTGTTCGGGTTCCAGCATAAAGATTGCTGAATGACTACTTACTTGCAGGGGATTATTTCCAAGGGCGTATTTCTTTTAACATGGGCACCAGGCTATTTGCCAAGCTTGCCCCCCCCCACCCCCACCCCACTGTAACTATGGCAGCACTACCTGTAAAGTTTTATGAAAAATGTTTATCAGGCAGCACTTTTTATTTTCTAAATTACTTCCATTTTTAAATTTGGTAACTAACTACCTTAACAGAGGCACCATTGTCTCCGCTCCCTGCTGTTTGTACCTGTGGAGGTGTTATTGTCTTTGCTCCCTGCTGTTTGTACCTGTGGAGGTGCCATTGTCTCCACTCCCTGCTGTTTGTACCTGTGGAGGTGTTATTGTCTTTGCTCCCTGCTGTTTGTACCTGTGGAGGTGCCATTGTGTCCGCTCCCTGCTGTTTGTACCTGTGGAAGTGCCATTGCCTCCACTCTCTGCTGTTTGTACCTGTGAATTAGGAGGTGGTTCTTCCTAACACATCTCCAGCTTGAGCCCTAGTATGTTATTTTGTAGCCTAAGCCTGGAGATGAGTGTCATCAAGTGGTTAAAGTATAAAATAATGTACTACCCTCCCCCTCCCAATTCAATTCGCAACATTATTCCAGACCTTAACCAGATCCTAAAGTACCTCTGTACCCACAATCTGCCCCCCCCCCCAAAAAAAAAAAAAAAAAAACCACTTGTACCTTCAGATAGCTGCTTTTAGGCCAAGATCTGTCCTGGGGTCCGCTCGGCAGGTGATGCAGTTATTGTCCTAAAAAACAACTTTTAAACTTGCAGCCCCGGGCCCAATGGCCGGGGCTTAGAGTATCTTTGCCCTAACTTTACAGCGCCTCTCCGTCCCTCCTCCCCACCCTCTTCATCATTAGGAATGCCCCTAGAACATTTTCTTCTGTCTGAACATTGCACAGGTGCCTCAACGATCCAGCCCATGTTCAGTGTTCACATAGAGGAATAGGAGAAAATCTGCCTGGAGCATTCCTAATGATGAGGAGGGCGGGGAGGAGGGACAGAGAGGGTGTGCCATTCTAATGCATACACAATCTAAGCCCCGGCCGTTAGGCATGGGGCTTCCAGTTTAAAGTTGTTTTTTAGGACAATAACTGCATCACCTGCCGAAAGGACCCCAGGACAGATCTTGGATTAAAAGCAGCTATCTGAAGGTACAAGCTGTTTGGGGGGGGGTCACTTTAACCCCTTCACGTCAGTAAAATGTATATATACGTTCCTATTGCACATACCCCGTGCAGTAGGAATGTATATATACATTCCTGCTCTGACGGGGCTTTATGATGAGAGCGGGATCGCTGCAGAGATAGCGATCCCGCTCTCACCTGAATGCAGCATCGGAGATAATGAGAATCAGCTGCGATCCCGCAGCTGACCCCCATTAACCTCTTAGTGACCGCCGATACGGCGGTCACTAATGGGCCGGTGCCGCCGCTGTATTTCATCTCCCCCCACCGTGGATCCACGGTGGGGGGAGATGAAATAAGTGAAATCAGACCCCAGATTAGCCCCCCTAGTGCCCCAGTATCTAACCCCCCTCCCCGCGGCGGCCATCAGATCCAAGATGGCCGCCGCCATCACTGTGAACAGACTAATGTCTGTTCACAGTGATCAAATAGTAAAAATGAATGAAAGCCCCATGCTCTCCGCCACCGGAGGTAGCGGAGAGCATGGGGCAGTGATCGGGGGCCCCCCCTGTGGGGTCCCGGTACAAGCGATCAGCGGTATATACTATATACTGCTGATCGCTTGTGCCATGTACTCCCCGGCACTTTTTATCCCCTGTCACCATGAATGATTGGTGACGGGATAAAAAGTGATACTGTGCCCCCCCCCCCCAAGTCGCCCCCCACCCCCCAGTCACCCCCGTCCCCCAGTAACCCTCCCTTCCGCATATACTCACCTGATCCTGGGAGCTCCTTCCTCCTCGGCGTCCTGGCTGGTTATGAAGTGCGCATGCGTTCCAGAACCAGCCAACTCTGAAAATATCACAGTAATCATAGTAATATAGAGAAAATAAATGTGTAAAAGTGCAAAAAGTGAAAAACATACAAAAAAATGAAACACACACTTTTTATTATAGTAATAATTGCCGTTTACTCCCAAATTACCCCTAACTCCCCCAGATTACCCGTAACCACCGCAGGTTGCCCGTAACCACCCCAGGTTGTCCGTAATCACGTCAGTTTGCATGTAACCCCCCAGTTTACACGTAACCACCGTACGTTGTCCGTAACCACCGCACGTTGCCCGTAACCACCGCACGTTGCCCGTAATCACCGCACGTTGCCAGTGACCCCCCTCCAGATTGTCCGTTATCACCCCAGATTGCCTGTAACCACCCCAAATTACATGTACCCACCCCAGATTACCTATAAGCACTTCAGTCTATCCGTAACAATTCTAGATTGTCTGTAACCTCTCCAGGTTGCCCGTAACCACCGCAGGTTGCGCATAACCACCCCAGGTTGCCCACCCCAGATTACCTATAAGCACTTCAGTCTATCCGTAACAATTCTAGATTGTCTGTAACCTCTCCAGGTTGCCCGTAACCACCGCAGGTTGCGCATAACCACCCCAGGCACCCCGTTGGCCTGTGACCACCGCACCTTGCCTGTGACCACCGCACCTTGCCTCTGACCACCGCACCTTGCCTCTGACCACCGCACGTTGCCACTGACCACCGCACCTTGCCTCTGACCACCGCACCTTGCCTCTGACCACCGCACCTTGCCTCTGACCACTGCACCTTGCCTCTAACCACCCCAAATTGCCAGTGACCCCCTCCAGATTGCCTGTAACCACGCCAGATTACATGTACCCACCTCAGATTACCTATAAGCACTTCAGTTTATCTGTAACCACCCCAGATTGTCTGTAACCACCCCAGATTGTCCATAACCACCCCAGATTGTCTGTAACCACCCCACGTTGCCCGTAACCACAGCAGGTTGCCTGTAACCACCCTAGATTGTCTGTAACCAAAGCAGGTTGTCCGTATCCACCCCACGTTGCCTGTAACCACCCCAGGTTGCCTATAACCACCCCAGGTTGCCTGTAACCACCCCAGGTTGCCGTAACCACAGCAGGTTGCCCGTGACCACCCCATGTTGACCGTATCCACCCCAGATTACCTGTAACCACCCCAGGTTGCCCGTAACCACCTCCAGATTACCCGAAACCACCTCAGACTGCCCGTAACCACCTCCAGATTACCCAGAACCACCCCAGACTGTCCGTAACCACCTCCAGATTACCTTTAATCTAATTTTTTTATTTTATTTTAGTAACTGTGCTATTCTAATAACTATTACTAGCTGCGGTTTTGCTCCAGCAAATTGGTGCTCCTTCCCTTCTGAGCCCTGCTGTGTGCCCATACAGTGGTTTATGCCCACATATGGGGTACCGTTGTACTCAGGAGAACCTGCGTTACAGATTTTGGGGTACATTTTTTCTCCTGTTCCTTGTGAAATTTCTAAATTTCAAACTAAACCAACATATTTTTGGAAAAATTCAAGTTTTTTATTTTTACTGGCCAATTTTGAATACTTTCCTCTAATACCTGTGGGGCCAAAATGCTCATCCTACCCCAAGATGAATTCTTTGAGGGGTGTACTTTCCAAAATGGGGTGACTTTTGGGGGGGGGGGGGGGTTCTATTCTGTAGACATTACAGGGGCTCTGCAAACGCACCCAGCGCTCAGAAACTTCTTCAGAAAAATATGCACGGAAAATGCTAATTGGCGCTCCTTCCCTTCTGAGCCCGGCTGTGTGCTCATACAGGGGTTTATGCCTACATATGGGGTACCGTTCTACTCATGAGAACCTGCGTTACAAATTGAGAAATTTCAAACTAAAGGAACATATTATTGGAAAAATTCGAGTTTTTCATTTTTACTGTCTACTTTTGAATACTTTCCTCTAATACCTGTGGGGTCAAAATGCTCACCACACCCCAAAATGAATTCTTTGAGGGGTGCACTTTCCAAAATGGGGTGACTTATGGCGAGATTTTACTCCGCTGGCACTACAGGGGCACTGCAAACGCACCTGGCGCTCAGAAACTTCTTCAGCAAAATCTGCATTAAAAAAGATAATTGGCGCTCCTTTCGTTCTGAGCCCCGCTGTGTGCCCATGCAGTGGTTTATGCCCACATATGAGGTACCTTTTTTTTTTTTTTTTTAATTCTTTATTTTGTGGACAGCCGGAGGTGACGCAGCAACACGCCCGTCATTCCTCTCAATATAAAGTAGTCTGAATGACCGCAGCGCGTATGTAATTCTACCGCCCTTAACCCCTTCTGCTCCCGCCCGGCTCCCCCACTGTAAGCATACATTACCTGTCCTCGCTGCACGGGTCCTGCTCTCCCGTCCGGCCAATCAGTGGCTGCAGCTGGGCAACACACTGATTGGCTGGACGGGAGAGCAGGACGCCGGACCCGTGCAGCGAGGACAGGTAATGTATGCTTACAGCGGGGGAGCCGGGCGGGAGCAGAAGGGGTTAAGGGCGGCAGAATTACATATTGAACGACTGCAGCGAGTATATAGTGTGTGGGAACTGCCAGGACCTGCCGGTCTCTTAACCCCTTAGCGTCCCATGATGTACCTCACATGTCATGGCTATCTGCAGCCGGGGAGCGCCTCTATTAGCCGACGCGGGTCCCGCTGGCACGCCGGCTAATTAAGCATTTAACTGCAGCTGTCTAACCTGACAGCTGTATTTAAATGCTCTGTACCTAATGTCCCTGGTGTCTAGTGAGATGGATCTAGTGGGAAGATCCGTTCTCCTGCCTGGACCGGGCCTTAGCGTCACGCTGACACTAATCAAGGCTCGGCAATACATTGCTCTGGTCTGCAGCAGGCCAGAGCAATGTATCACTGATCTCACTGATTATTGCTGTGTATATACACAGCATTGATCTCTATGAACGATCAATGCTGTGTATATACAAGTCCCCCAAGGGGCTTTTAGTTAAAGAAAAAAAAAAAGTTAAAATGTTTTCTATTAATAAAAAAAACCCTCCCCTAATAAAAGTCCAAATCACCCCCCTTTTCCCATTTTATAAATATAAATAAATAAACAAATAAACAAACATGTTTAGTATTGCCGAGTGTGTAATCGCCCAAACAATTAAATTATCACATTCCTGATCTCGCATGGTAAACGGCGTAAGCAGAAAAAAATACCAAAGTGCAAAATTGCACATTTTTGCGCATCAAATCCAGAAAAAATGCAATAAAAAGTTATCAAAAACTACTAAGTTATCAAAAAGCTACTGATCGAAAGTACAGATCATGGCACAAAAAACTACACCTCACACATCCCCATAGACCAAAGGATAAAAGCGTTATAAGGATGGGAATACAGCAATTTTAAAACATTTAGTTTTTTAGGGTTTATTTTTTAAAAGCCATTAAATCAAATAGGAACATAGGAACAGGTTATGTTTTTACCATAGGGCGAACAGTCTAAGGCCCCGTTCCCACTGAGCAAAGGTAGTGGAATTCCGCGACAGAATTGTCCGCCGCGGAATGCCGTTAGCCTCCCGCTCATAATGGGAGTCTATGGGAGGCGTGCGCTCCCACAGACTTCAGCGCGTACAGAGCAGGAGCGTGCGCCTCCCACAGACTCCCATTATGAGCGGGAGGCTAACGGCATTCCGCGGCGGACAATTCTATCGCGGAATTCCGCTACCTTTGCTCAGTGGGAACGGGGCCTAAGGCTATGTTCACACTACGTAAAACTACTTCTGGCCGCAGAACTACGGCCGTAGTTTTGAGGGGTGGAACATAGCCTTATTTTCAATGGGATCCCGGCCAGAGCGTACACACATCGTGTGCGCTTTGGCCGGGATCCCATGCGGCGCCGGAAAAAAATGACTTGTCAGTTTTCTGCGACTCGAATTCAGTGAATTCCAGCCGCAGAAAGACCTGTCAGTTCACACAGTGGCTCCGGCCGCTCGCTTCACTGTGTGCTATGGGAAGCTCTGATGCGGCCAGGATGATCCGGGCTGAGAACGAGCGCGCGCCCTCTCATTCACTTACAGAAGCACACTGAGCACGGCGGAATTCCGACAATCTTGCTCAGTGTGAACTGGCCCTAAATTGGGAATAGGTCAGAAACACGGAAAAGGTTCAAATCTTTGCACTCTAATTGTTCTATGTTGGTTCCACTGTGTTTGGATAAAAATAATTACCAAAATACTGAATTAAATACTGTGTCAACATATCCTTAACAAGGACACAAAGAAAATTCTAACTTATATTTGTATAGATATAAGAAATAGCTAGGCACAGTAAGGGAGTAGGAGTGTGGGGGGTGGGGTGGCACACTAGACATTTCTATGCAAAACTCATCCAGGAGGGATGAGGCCTTAATGAGTTCAAAACTGAAATATGCTATACCTATAAGTACCAGGGTTATCAGTATCATCAGGTTAGACCGGTTGGATCAATTGGGTATTCTTCAGGGGGAAGGCAAAGTGAGAGGAAATATCACATTTAGAGGAAAAATATACATCTGGGGGAGGGAAAGAGAAGAAAAAATGTTAGAGAAGACCATAGAAAATGAAGGGGGAGTCAGTAAATTTTAGAGACCCTTAATTGCAAAATGTCAAGATTAACTACACTCTATGGAGATAGCACAATAGAGTGCGTATGGAATATGTGTGGGGACGCTTGGTATGGTGGTCCAATGTATGTGACCAAGCATAACAAGTGGACTCTGATTGGGGTCTTGTGGATAAGCCTTTCCCCCTACCAGTACTAGGATGGAGGAGGCAGTCTCCTGGCAAAGAAGAATACCATCCATGCTGCTGGCACTTGCTACAAGTGAAACTGAATTTTTAAATGTGTCTCTTAACCCTTAGTCACTTGAAAAATAGTAAGCACCGACAGGGGCACATAGTGTGAGACCACAAACAATAGAGAGAAGTAGGATGGCTAACCTAGCCGCTCACCTCTGGCGGTCCTGCTTTGAGCCTGGTACCGCCAAGCGTAGGGATGAAATCGCTGTCTGCTGCCTGTCCTGGAACACCGAAGAACCATGAGGGGAATCAGTAGGAGATTGCTGCAGGTGGGCCCAACGTGCAGGGATTTCAGGATATCCAGAAGCTGAATGGTTTGCAGCGCACTCTTCACAGAGAGATGATGGGAGGCATAGTAGTATCAAAACAGCAAGTTTTAAAAGCAGATAACGCATTTTAGGGTCACCCCCTTCATCAGATCCATCAAACAATTTTTCGATAGTTGCCTGCAATTACACAGAACGATTATCGCTTAAATTTTTCGATAGTTGTCTGCAATTACACAGAACGATTATCGCTCAAATTCCAACGATATAACAATTTTTCGCACGATAATCGTCCTGTGTAATAGGGCCCTTAAACGGGGGTTAAGGGGTTAATGACATGCTACAGTGCGATCGCTGCAGCCTGTGATTAACGGTGAGGGCCGGGCTGCTCACTGCACTGCCGCTCCTGAGCGCGCTTCATAGGAAAGGACGTACCGGTACCCAGGGTCATCTGGGCACAGACTTCCAGGGCGTACCAGTACGTCCTTGGTCATCTAGGGGTTAAAACTTGCTACGCCTCCCATCATCTCTCTGTGAGAAGCGCGCTGCAAGCTGTTCAGCGCCTGGATATCCTGAAGTCCCTGCATGTTGGGACCTCTTGCTGTGATCTCCTACTCTTAACTCTTAGTGAACATTTAAAAATTACTTTAAAAATTAGGCTTTCCAGTACTTATCAGCTGCTGAATGCCCTACATGAAGTTGTGTTTTCTTTCTAGTCAGACACAGTGCTCCGTACTGCCACCTCTGTCTGCATCAGGAACTGTCCAAAGCAAGGAAGGTTTGCTATAGGGATTTGTTTCTGCTCTGGACAGTTCATGACACAGACAGAGGTGGTAGCAGAGACCGCTGTGTCTGATTGGAAAATATACACAACTTCCTCCATTACATACAGAAGTACTGTAATGCATCCATTTTTTTATATTTTTTTTATACAAGTCATATAACCATTTGCGTAAGTTTCTGGTGCCAGTTGATTAGAAACTTTTTTTTCCAGAGTACCCCTTTAAGTTATGCACCTGTAGTATTGGTAGATTATCTCTTTCCCGTTATTTAAACTCACTGAGTACACCATATGCAGGGTCTAAGGCAAGGGTAGGGAACCTTGGCTCTCCAACTGTTGCAAAACTACAACTCCCATCATGCCTGGACAGCCAAAGTTGAAGCATAAGCTGGAGAGCCAAGATTCCCTACCCCTGGTCTAAGGAATTATATAGACTTCCCCTAAAAATCCCTTTAGATGTATGGAAAAGCCAGAATTGCACTGTGCTGAAAGGAGAAACAAAGCAAAATCAGCCTGGAAGGGTCGGCAATGTGAAATCAGCCAAGGTACAGTACCTTGGAAATGTGTGACCAGACTACAGTAACAAGCCAAGGATCAAACCTGTGGAACCTGAAGTCACAACGTGTCAGAGGTTTATATACTGAAAGGGGTATATATGTTATATAACAAGGCAATTTTTATGCATAGATGAGATAGATGATTCCTCTTAAAAATAAATGTAAATTCTCTATAAAATCCTAACTAAATGCCACAGTAAGCATTGACTGTATTTATTAAGTCAGATAGGAAAGATCAAAATGTCTTCCCGATATCGTCTGGTTAGGAGTGCCCCACATTAAGTGGCGCTGTACATTTCCATGAAGGACCAATGCCCCTATTGCATGGCTTTTTGAGAAAAGAGGAGCATGTCATTTTTTTTAATAACATTTGCTAATATTGCCGTGCCTTAAAAGAGGTGTTTCTTTACTCTGGAATTCCCCATAGACACAGGTAATGCACCTGTAGTGGATAAAACTAAAAGGTATTAGTTCTGGTTTCAATAACATGTACATAAAACTCTAGTAGCATTTATTTCTGGTGGAATCAAAACAATTGAATGATCTGTGATTTCTCAGATGGAAAACAGCAAGTTTGGGTTTGCTTAAACCCAGAAGCTCTGTATTTGAATCCCAGTGGCTGTAGAATATGGATTCAGCCCTAGGGAGTCCTGGAAAACACGGATACAACCATATGTTTTCCAGGCAGCCATAGGCTGTATCCATGTTTTCCAGGACTCCCTAGGGCTGCATCCAACTTCTTCAGCCACCGGTAACCAAGTGCAGAGCGCTCGGGTATGGACAAACCCAAACGTGCTGAGGGTTTGCTCATCTGGATTGCCGATTACTGAACAAAAAGCTGGATCAGAATTCTTTCATAATCTGGCATAGTTTAGGTCACAGATCTGAACTGGCATTTCATGACACTTGTACAAATTGACACAATAAACCATTTTAAGGCTTTTATGTGAAGCATATACAATGTTTACAGGCAATTTGCCAAAAACACAAATGAGTTAAAAACAGTTTCGGCTTCTTTGAGCGTTCAGTTGACAAAAGTTGGTCACATGGGAAAGTCCTTTCATGGGAATCAAGCAGTTTTAGGAATATGGATAAAGCAGGGTAACTGCCATGACTGTCTGAAATACAAACAGCTGCGGATCTCTTGCCTGTCATTGTCAATCAGATAACATCTCGTAGCGGAACTGACATCCCACTGCGAGTGTGTAAGTGACAGCCCCCTTAACAGCCACTGCCACTGATTGGCTGAGCTGGACGACCAGACGCCCCTGAAGCAGGCCATATCGTGGAGCAGGTAAAGTATGCTCTGGCCAGCGGGGGGTTTAGGGGGCTGTCTCTTACATACTCGCAGAGGGGTTTCAATCCTGTTGCGAGTATGTATTCTCATTGAAAATGACAAGCAAGGGATCCAAAGCGAATTTCACTGCAAATTCGCTGCAGATCTGCTGTGTCTGTTTCTACCCTTAGGATCTATCCTTTAGGCATAAAAATCTGAACCTGTGTGAATCTCTTCTAAAAGCTGCTAACTGGTGTTTGCAGTGACTGAGCATACATCTAATGTTCTATCACACAGGATTAGCCCTTTTATTCTTGCCTGCTCATTGGGTTCTGTCTGTTAGGATCTATTTTTGCACTATGAGTTAATGACCTGGTCTGTATGATTACTGCTGGATTCTCCTTCTGTCTGGGCCCTTAGTGTACCATCTCCTGGCAACTGTCTTATTTCCTAGTCCTTTTTCTCCCTGGTGTGCAGCAAACACTTTTCCTGCTTCATAGTTGACTGGAGTTTTCTCCTATTTTCTCCTATTTTAGAAAAATCCCACCTTTATACTGAAGGTTCAAATTTAAGCATGAGTGGCCATGTTAGGTACATAAATAAATGTGTAAAATCAAATTGTATATTATATTGTATACTGTATTAGATTTCTACTGTATAATGTATTTGCAAATAACAGTTGCAATCACCATACCAGTTCATCAATGCTTTCCTAAGCATGGGCAAAGCGACATTTTTGTGGGCATGGTTAATGAAATATGGTTATGTAGATAGGGACGGTGGTATTGCACTATGTCTATACTTTATGTTTATGTCAGAGAAAAATCACAAAAAAATGAGGTACTGGTTGCAAACCAGTCACATTACCAATATGTTGTTACTGCTAGTTTGCTAATTTGCAAGGGAGACATGAAAGACTGGTGCTGAAGACCAGCGTCAAGGCTGTGGGAGAGCTGGAGAGGGCTGTGGGTGAGCAGAGCAATGGGGAAGGCAAAATGACAGATCATGTGAGAGATGAATGACACCAGACATGGAGTAGGACCAGAACACTTCTCTGAAGGTCATGTATCTGGTTTCTGCGCCACCAAAAAGGTAGAGAACTAACAAAAAAAAAATTGGCCAATAAACCAGGGTGCCATAGGACATTTATGGCCAAGAAGAAAGTTAGATTTGGAAAACCGATTTAACCCTTAGGGGAAACGTTGATTTTTTATTCCTCTATATTTGTTTTTTTTGTTCCTCGCATTTATAACTTTTTCATTTTCAAAAATTCATAACACTCTCATTTTTCCATCAAATCATATGAGGGCTCATTTTTAGCAAAACTGAATTTACTGGGTAATTACACCTTTTATTTTACTATAAAATGCATGGCAAGATGGAAAAAAATATCTGTGGGCCATACACTGATGGAGAAACTACATCTACTAAAGCGAATCTACACAGGGGACCATGGACTAAAGGTGGTCTACACAAGGGCCATATACTGACAGGGGGACTTCACTGGGGACCATATACTGTGTGGGGGCCACCTGCTAAAGGGAATCTACACAGGGGACCATGCACTAAAGGGGGATTACACAGAGGGCCATATACTGACAGGGGGACTCCACTGGGGACCATATACTGAGTGGGGGCCACCTGCTAAAAGGGATCTACACAGGGGACCATGCACTAAAGGGGGATTACACAGAGGGCCATTATTTCTTTAATTTTTTTACATGACCTACTGCCTGTTGGTCATATTGTTAGACTCAACTGTATATCTTTGGGTATCGCAGCATTGGAACTCACAGGACACAAGAAAGACAGCTGCTAGAGGCGAAGTCCTGTTAGGCTGTCTAGAAATCAGCTGGTGTCATTACACTGTTCTTCTCCTTTAACGTCTTTGTAGCACAGCTGCCAGTTACTGCCTGGCACTGGTGATAATGTGGACACAGCTATTAGGAGTATGTCCTTCTAATGACTTACATGTACGTCCAGATGTGAAAGCAATTTCAACAAGTGTGACTCCAGTTATATGGGGGAAAAATTAGGCTAGGTTCACACACAGTCAGTAAGCTTAATAAGGCTATGTTCACACTACGTAAAAGTACGGCTGTTGTTGCCATTGGTAACAACGGCCGTACTTTTTGCAGAGCGCAACATAACCTTATCTGATATGGGATCCCAGCTGGAGCGTATACACATCGTATACGCTCCAGCCAGGATCCCATACGGGGCCGCAAATAACTGACATGTCAGTTTTCTGCGGCCGGAAATCAGTGAATTCCGGGCGCAGAAAGACCTGTCAGTTCACACAGTGAAGCGAGCGGCTCCGGCCGCTCGCTTCACTGTGCGCTATGGGAAGCTCTGCAACCAGACGGATTATCCGGCCGGTACAGATCCTACGTTGAACATTGCCTTACTACAATTTTTACCTTGTATGTTTATATACCATGAAATTTTGTTCTTGTCCCGCATATTTGTTCATCATATAGGCCTCATATATAGTTTATGCATATGGACGTATAACTTTAGGCCGGTATATAGGTATTTTTAAAGAATATATTTCTGTTGAGAGTTTACATGTGGCCACATCAGTAAACTATTGAGCAAATATTATATTAGTATATAATATAATATATGTACCTCATTTTGGCTACTGCTTTAATGTCTGATTTCCTAATAATGCACATAAGCAGCAGCACTAAGGTGAGACAGAACTTACTAGAAGCAGCAGCACTGAGGTGAGACAGTAGAACACTTGCTAGAAGCAGCAGCACTGAGGTGAGACAGAACTTACTAGAAGCAGCAGCACTGAGGTGAGACAGTAGAACACTAACTAGAAGCAGCAGCACTGAGATGAAACATTAGAACACTTACTAGAAGCAGCAGCACTGAGGTGAGACAGTAGAACACTTACTAGAAGCAGCAGCACTGAGGTGAGACAGTCGAACCTTAAAGGGGTAGTGCGGCGGTAACTTTGTAATGTATGTTATGTCTGTGAATGGCCCCCTTCCCCGTGTCCCACCACCCCCACCCGTGTACCTGGAAGTGTGGTGCGATATACTCACCTGTCACGTGCCGACACTCGTCTCTGATCTTCATTCAATGACGTCTGTTTCGAATGCCGGCCGCCCTCTGCAGCGTCATCCGATGCTCAGCCGCGATTGGCTGAGCATAACTGTGCTCAGCCAATCGCGGCTGAGCACAGTTGTGACGCGGCGGAGGGGGGACGGGCGGCAGGGATTCGGCCGTCCGTCCGACGTTGACGTTTGGCACAAAATGGCGGACGGCCCTTGACACGGATCAGGTAATGTATAATGCACCACACTTCCGGGTACACGGGTGGGGGTGGTGGGACACGGGAAAGGGGGCTATTCACAGACATAACATACATTACAAAGTTGTATAACTTTGTAATGTGTGTTATTCTGTGAATATCTTTTTAGCGCCGCACTACCCCTTTAAATAGAAGCAGTAGCACTGAGGTGAGACAGTAGAATACCTACTAGAAGAAGCAGAAGCACTGAGGTGAGACAGTAGAACACTAACTAGAAGCAGCAGCACTGAGGTTAGAAAGTAGAACACTAACTAGAAGCAGCAGCACTGAAGTGAGACAGTAGAATACCTACTAGAAGAAGCAGCAGCACTGAAGTGAGACAGTAGAATACCTACTAGAAGAAGCAGCAGCACTGAAGTGAGACAGTAGAATACCTACTAGAAGAAGCAGCAGCACTGAAGTGAGACAGTAGAACACTTGCTAGAAGCAGCAGCACTGAAGTGAGACAGAACACTTACTAGAAGCAGCAGCACTGAGGTGAGACAGAAGTACACTTACTAGAAGAAGCAGCACTGAGGTGAGACAGTAGAACACTAACTAGAAGCAGCAGCACTGAGGTGAGAAAGTAGAACACTAACTAGAAGCAGCAGCACTAAGGTGAGACAGTAGAACACTAACTAGAAGGAGCAGCACTGAGGTGAGACATTAGAACACTTACTAGAAGCAGCAGCACTGAAGTGAGACAGTAGAACACTTACTAGAAGCAGCAGCACTGAGGTGAGACAGAAGTACACTAACTAGAAGCAGCAGCACTGAGGTGAGATAGTAGAACACTTACTAGAAACAGCAGCACTGAGGTGAGATATTAGAACACTAACTAAAAGCATCAGCACTGAGGTGGGACAGTAGAACACTAACTAGAAGCAGCAGCACTGAGGTGAAACAGTAGAACACTAACCAGAAGCAGCAGCACTGAGGTGAGAAAGTAGAACACTAACTAGAAGCAGCAGCATTGAGGTGAGACAGAAGAACACTTACTAGAAGTGTGGTGAGGTTAGGATGGTCTGTTGTGAGCTCAGCCAGTGATGTTATATGTCGTGACGCCAGTGCTAGGCCAGCACACAGATGTTATGTTGGTACTTGCTTTTTGTATGGCCGGCTGTATTTTCCAAAATGGTCGGTAGCCTTCCGGGTTGTTATGGGTCTTTTGGGCTCTTGTCACAGCAACCCGGAGTGGCAACTGACCCACTTGGATTGTTGGTACTGCCACCTACAGAAGGGGGAGAAGTAACCCAAGGTGTGTGGTGGTGTTTGTATAGGTGCAGGTGCGGGCAGAGATAAACAGAATCCTGTATGTTTGATATAAAAATAGAACAACTTTACTGTAGAGCTTTTGCAGGTTAACAGTACACGTTTCACAGACAATAATCTTGATACAGACTTTAGTGCTTAACTTAGTGCTTGAAGTAGGTGCTTGAGAAGAGTAGAAGAAGTAGTTGTAGTGCTTTGTAGAAGGTAGAGAGAAGAGGAGAGGAGTTTGCCAAAGGAGCCCAGTGTAGCCTTGTACTCTGCCAAAACCTTAGTAAATATCTTTAGTAGTGAAGTGATACTTGTACTCATGTTTAGACTATGTCTGACTGCCTTCTGCCCCCTAGTAGAGATAAGCGAACCAGGTTCGGGTTCGAGTCCATCCGAACCCGAACATTCGGCATTTGATTAGCTGGGGCTGCTGAACTTGTATAAAGCTGTAAGGTTGTCTGGAAAACGTGGATACAGCTAATGACTATATCATAGTAACATAGTAACATATCCATGTTTTCCACATAGCCTTAGGGCTTTAACCAACTTCAGCAGCCACCGCTAATCAAATGCCGAACGTTGGGGTTCAGATGGACTCGAGCATGCTCGAGGTTCGCTCATCTCTACCCCCTAGTGTCGTAGAACTCCTCCTAGGTGGGTAGCATGAGTCCCGGTCATGGTTATCTGGGTGTAGCGAGGTGTCTTATTTATCTGTACTGCGCAGTAGGATACGTAGACCTTCTTTATGGCAGCTTTGTCCTACTGGGTTAAGCTCTTATTGCTTCAGGAGTCTGTCCTGCACTTTGTAGACGTGTTCCTAGCATGGACTATGATGTTCCTTGGTTGTTACTCTTCCTTACTTGTGCTTAGCACTGCATAGTGTAAGTAGTGGTGGCTTTTGGAAAACTCTTGGTCTCTAGCTGTATTTGTTCACACTCAGTATCTTGCCTCAACTGAACTTTGGTGTCCCTGACAGGGTTCCTGGCTTAGCTACTGCAGGTTTTGGTTGTGTCCTCCCTCTCTGTGAAATCAAGTAAGACTGAACTGCACTTTCTCCACCAGTAACTCCTCCTACAGGGGTGTTTATGTACCCTCCTGGAAGTGGCAGGCAGGAGTATGTGCAAAGGAAAGACTAAAGAGGATAGGACAAAGAGAAGGAGCGCCTCCTAGTGGTCAGCACATAAAAGTTGGTACAAACATCATTAACCCTGTGCAATTGTAATACATATACATATATAGAACAGTGACACCTGGTGGGGAAACTTAAAATACCTCATCCGCCACTTAACCTGAGAACTTTTGGACAGGTGCATAAAAGAAGAGAAAAACACCAGTGGTGGGACACCACAGAAGCAGCAGCACTGAGGTGAGACAGTAGAACACTAACTAGAAGCAGCAGCACTGAGGTGAGACAGTAGAACACTAACTAGAAGCAGCAGCACTGAGGTCAGACAGTAGCACACGTGCTAAAAGCTGAAGCACTGAGGTGAGACAGTTGAACACAAACTAGATACAGCAGTATGTCTATCTTTTGAGCTCTATCTTTTTGAAGCTTCTCCTACCTCCTTTACCATTCTCTAGACATCTATGAGCAGTAGCAATAATCTGATCTCTCAGTGAAGCTGAAAATGTATCTTCTCTCTGTCTCATGTGTACAGATTTTATTTATGAATTCAGAATAGGAGAAAGAGGCTTTTTTATTACAAAGTTTCTTATATTTGCTTACACTATAATCTTCATAGTCCAAAAATGCCTAATTATATATTTATCTATGATTTAATGTGATCTCATGTTAGCAATATTGTTTTTGTATTTGGATCATAAATAATCATGGTTTTACTTTTCAAACACATTTGTGACCTGAAGTTGTAATGCAGTATTAACTAAGTAGTATTACATCAAGGACATACAACATACTGTACACCCATGGCTACACGCCTCTTTCCAACAAGAAAACCATTGTACAGCAAACCAGGGCAGTTGAAAACCTTAAATTAATATCATAGCTCTGCCTTGATCGCACAAGATGAAAGGATACACTGTGTTTTCCATCAGGAAGTTGTTTAACATTCATTCATGATGCTATCTGAGCTAGGCAAGAACATTGGACTGAAACATTTTTATTTGATTATGTCTATAAAATATATTCTGTGTAGTTTTATACCATTACTCTGCTCAAATCATCCACAAAATATGGGACTCTGTATCTCTATACTTACCTTGGTGCATTGGTGAGATCACAATGTTTCATTTCACTATAATAGCAACTGATATCATGATGGTCATATTGCTGACTGTTGTGTCATGGTTGTATTAACATGATTACATTCACTATCATTAGAAGAGAAATACTACTCTGCATGGTCCTGCACTATAGGGCTGTGTTCACACAACCTAAAAGAAAAGAAAAATATGGCTGGAATTTGAAGTTAAAACACAGCCATATTTTCAATGTAATCATGTGCTCTACTGACGTCAATGGGAAATTGGCCGGCAGTGCACTCAACATATAGAATACTGGCTGTAAATGATTCTAACCGTCCAAATAATGAACATGCTTATTATTTACCACCTGTTTTTGTAAAATATAGACATTTTTTTTATTTTGTATACACGTTGTTTTATTGTCACTCATAATTTACAGTTTTAGGCTGGGTTCACACTACGTATATTTCAGTCAGTATTGTTGTCCTCATATTGCAACTAAAACCAGGAGTGGATTGAAAACACAGAAAGGATCTGTTCTCACAATGTTGAAATTGAGTGGATGGCCGTCATTTAATGGCAAATATTTGCTGTTATTTTAAAACAACGGCTGTTATATTGAAATAATGGCCGTTATTTACTGTTATATGGCGGCCATCCACTCAATTTCACCATTGTGTGGACAGAGCCTTTCTGTGTTTTTAATCCACTCCTGGTTTTGGTTGCAATATGAGGACCACAATACTGACTGAAATATATGTAGTGTGAACCCAGCCGTAAACTGTTAAAGCACCAAAAGTAGCATAAACTAATATGCATTGGGCAGGATGTAAATGAATGTGTATGTACAGCTATATTCAGGAGGGCACAATAAAACACAAATTACAGAGAATAAGCGCACAGCGCGTCCCAATGTAGGATCATGAACTCACACCTCACCTACTTGCCCACCCAAAGCGTGTTACAGCTTAGTCATGGGACCTGCTGTCAGAGGAAGACTGGCCTAGTAGGATCATTACTCATTCAAGTCTGGCAGAATAAATGTACTGGTGAGAATGGCAAAGATAGATGGAATGGTAGCGAAGTGTAACTCTGGTTGCCCGTTTGGTGTATTCTGAGATCCCTGGCCCTAGTCAAGCTGTTGTTGGAAAGAAATAGAAAATGTTTGTTAAACATATAATTTCTGTGTCATTCCCTGTAGAACCACCCCATTTACAGCTGTAATGTAATTTTACATCTTTTCAACTGACTCATATACAAGGAGTGTCATGTTATAAACCAGGGACACCCGAGAGGGAGACAGAGCTCGCGGCACTGGTAGAATCCATTTTTTAATGGTTAAAATTGAAAGTGACTCACAAAACCAAGGCAGGTTTCAACAGCAGAAATTAAGAAAGTTTGTTTAGGACCGTAATACATCTGTGTTCCATTTTGATTTCGTTACTGCTGGACTGTAATTTATTTGACAGAATGTGCACTTGCATATAAGAAAATCATTTTCTGAATTCCTCTAGTTGTTATACATGGCCTCTGCCTCTGGGACTTAGGACATGACATTGGGTTTGCTTCTGGGCACTGCAGTCTGACTAGAAGCTTTGAATAAATAACAGATTTGATCTCTCCTTTGGCCCTCATATGTAACTTAGTATGTATACACATATTTCCTAACTAGCTTGCGCTGAGCACTGATGCCTCTTTAACTGGTATAGTATCATCTGTCTTTTAATGGATTATATTAGGAAAGGATCATCATGCCTAGAATGTATGCCGAACCTTGAACCATAATTAACACAGGGTGTATAGTCATTTTAGTGGAATATATGATACCCAATTAGATTGCTTCAGGGAAAGTCATTTCAGAGGAAATTCACCACTAATCCTAAGGCTCAACTTTCATTTAAATTGGGCCTTTGATATATTTATTTCCAGATACTTGCATAATTCTAGTTGTATCCCACCTCAAATTACAATTTGTTTTTATTGTAATCCCCAGTATTTTCCATTTATCTATGATCTATTAATCTAAAGTAAAAAACATACAGTAGTGACATTTTCTAGGAATCATCTCCCCACATACTCAGCTATATGAATGAAGTGGCTGAAGTACTTGTATGAATGCTGAAGCCTCTACAATATGTGGTTTGAGCCTGGTCCACATTATGTAAATGCAATCTATTTCAAAAGATCCCTTTTAAAGTCTCCAGCCACTTCTGTATCTGTTTGTATATGGATATATGTGGGTGAGCTAGGTAGGGCTGTGTCTCTCCTAGGAGTCCAGTCACAAATGATTCTGATTTTTATTTAGAAATCCTGCTTCAAATGGTGTAGGCCAATATATTGCAGAACTCTGCTTCTATATCACTATCTTATACTGTCCCTAGATAGGGAAGCCTTAACCCCCTGGGATATTTTGCAATACCTGGGAACGTCACTGTGAAAAGTGATGTGATTACAAGATTTAAACCAGGGGGAAAACCAATGTAAACACTAAAGAGGCTCTAGCAATCACACAAGCACTGTATCTCCCTCAGACAGGACAATGGTGGGTGTGCTGGGAATTACCTACACCAGTCCTACAGGCTGTAAGGCCTGGGGAGAAGTTGTTTTTATTCAATAAATTAAAAAGTTCTTGTCTGAGAACTTTAAGCAAAAATGTTAAAAGAATATATTGAAGAGCTCATGTCCTGATCCTAGGTGCACCAAAAATTTGCAATATATCAGTTTCACTGATTGGTATATATAGTATAGTAGGAGCACAGGAGCACCAAGCTATAATTGAGTCTATAATTTATTTGGTCCTGCTGCACAGTTCAGTGCTATGCTGATTCCAGAAATCCAGAAGGGAAGTCCAGAAAAGGAATAAATAATTGCACAGCATTTAACAATTTTCAAAAAAAACTCCTCTTCTACAAAGGCCTATACAGTAAATGCACACTGGGCAGCTTTCCTGTGGATTTCCTGCATGGAACTTCATTAGTAAAATCCACACTGGATTACATTACCAGCAGAAGTAGATGAGATTATTCAAATCAGAAGATTTCCTGACTGAAGTTGACCTGCAGTGTGGATTTCAAAGCTTAAAGGGGTGCTCCAGCGTGGGGGCACTTTTTTGGGGGGACCGGGGAGGAGGTGGCTGAAATAAAAGGCGTCCACTTACCTCCCTGGTTCCAGCGGCGGGTCCCGCATCACTGCGCTCCGGTGCCCGGTTCCCGGCCACTTCCGGGTGTCTGACGCGGGCCCGAGACACGACGTCTCAGGTCCGCTCAGCCACTCAGTGAAGGAGGCGGGATCCCTTTGAAGTCCGCTCGGACCCCGCCTCCTTCACTGAGTGGCTGAGCGGCCCTGAGACGTAGCGTCTCGGGTGGTGTCAGACACCCGGAAGCGGCCGGGAACCGGGGACCGGTGCATCGTGATGCGGGACCCGCCGCTGGAACCAGGGAGGTAAGTGGACGTCTTTTATTTCAGCCACCTCCTCCCTGGTCCCCCCAAAAAAGTGCCCCCACGCTGGAGCACCCCTTTAAGGTCTTATTCACACATTGAGTGATTTTTCAAGTCCGCTATTTTTACTCTGTCATCCGTGAAAAAAGGTTAATAATTGCATTTATAGTGCATTCGAATTCACAGCCGCAAAAATGTTAAACTTAGCTAGTTTGCTAAGGTTTGATCCGCGCTTTCAATAGACAGCACAGATGTGACATCCATGAAAAACATGGATCCCATAGACTTCAATTGGCTAATCGTGATCCATTCTTAGACATGTCCTATTTTTTTTTACAGAACGGATTGTGGATCCATGAAAAAGTGGAATGTGGAAAAAGCACAATAGAAATCAATGGGCACTAAGTTCATCCGTGATTACAGATCCGCAATCTCAGAAAACTTTGCGGGACGTGGGGATAAGGCCTTACTGTCATTTAATACAACTTTTAATATGTCACACAGGCACGCCACTGAGGTCTAGACTTAGTTGGGAGAAGCACATAGCAGCACGCTTCATGCCCTGACTCATTACAGGAGATGGGCTCTATTTATGGGGGGGATTTATCAAACATGGTGTAAAGTGAAACAGGCTCAGTTGCCCCTAGCAACCAATCAGATTCCACCTTTCATTTTCCAAAGAGTCTGTGAGGAATGAAAGGTGGAATCTGATTGGTTGCTAGGGGCAACTGAGCCAGTTTCACTTTACACCATGTTTGATAAATTTCCCCCATAGTGTTTATTTTATATGTTTATAGACAAATTCATCTTCGGCTTATCTATAGTGAATCTTAAAACTGTGGGCACACATAAACATAGGTGGTGATGTTGACAAATGAGGGGGAACTGATCAGTCAGTGTTACAGAGACCCCTTGACCTGTTGGATCCCCTCTTCTGTATCCTGTGTTTGCACAGCAGTGACATTGTGCCCAGACAGTATAATTCAGCTCTTGTCATTAGCCTTGCATGTATGTGTTAAGTAATGTATGTATACCATGTCATTGATGTGACTTTCCCTATTTGTTTTCGTTTGATGAGGCAATGTAAAGGGCAGAGGGTTTCTTATACAGATATATATTTTTCGCTTTCCTGTCTGCTCTCAATGCCTTCCCTTTTCTCTCCATTGCAATGACGGAATCCCCAGTCTGTTTCCTCCTGTTTAATGCCGTTGCCTGGAGCACCATGGCATTGGTCCAGTTCACAAGGGAGTTTTCTCTATAGTCTGCAAGGATTGTCTGCAGCCTTCTTCTTCCCTGTCCTGTGTTTTCACATTAGTTTTCTGCAACCAAACTATGTATTCACATAACACTCATTTCTTTTTCCTCCCATTCACTGTAACCCCTTTCCTCCTCCAGCATGCATTTCTCAATTCCCAATCCTTGTCAGTGATTGTTTGTGGAATAAATGCTACGTCACTTTTTGGAAGACACTGTTTTTTCTTTTCTTTTTTTTTTTTCAAATCTGTACTGTATATGTCATCCGATGTTGTAAACTGGAGTCTCTGTCTTGTTATGCCACTGTTTATGCAGCTGTGTGGAATGAAAACATTATTCTTTTGCTTTTTTATTTTAAAGGCTATGGTGGAGGCCAGTCCTGTGACTTTGGGTTTAGATATATGCCTGACTTCACAAATCTAATCACTCCCCAAGGAGAAAAACACAACTTTAGTCAAACTGTAAATCATTCTCATGGTCATTGGACAAAAGTGTACGCATACCACCAGCGAGCTGGTCACCATATAGGGAGATATATAGGATGAATATTTCAAGGACATTTTGGAGAGTTACTGCACTTGTGGTATACAAACTAACTTTTTCATATGTCAGTAACATAATGTGACTGGAGAATGAAGCATATTATCTTAATATTGCTGTCATTCTGTCTGTTATAGGTTTTATCCATTTGATTTCTCACAATGATAACTGGAAAGGTGCTCAAAAAGTGTAAGAATCATAAGATTCACTATGGAAATTAGAGTTCATAAAGTCTCTTTTACAGTGGATTCCCTTATACTGTAGCCTCATAGTTCCACATGTAGATGATGCTGAAGACACACTGATGTCTGTTGATGATGTAGCATAGTCTAGGTATGCCCTGTATCTGTTATTAGGAAAATGTGGTCATTGGTTAGCCGATCATGGTTATAGAAAAACTCTACTTAAAAGAGTTGGCAAGGTTAAAAACAACTTTTATATATTCTACCATGGAATACTTAGAGATGGGTCTGCTGTTGAGAATCTTCACATCTTTGCTAAAGATCCCAGTTACCACAAAGGGGGCCTGTCTTCTCCTGCGTCTCCTGGACAAACCATATTTGTGTCATTAGGAAATTACTTTAAACTGAGCATTTACATTTCCTGTGCTTTTTTTTTACATTTTACTTTATGTGGCTGGGTTCACAAGTATAATTTTGGTAATTATTTATTATGCAAAACCAAGAGACGACAATGGGGAAAAACTATAACAGAAAGATATTTTCTCTTTCTGTGTCTTGGATCCACTCCTGGTTTTGACTACATTTAATATTAATTTCTAAAACCCCACAGCTGTCAGTCTGGCCACTAAGCCAAATAAAAAACTTACACTTCCTGCAAAGAAAAAAATGTTGGTTTCATCATCATCATTATTATTACATGCAGAATTACAATAAAGTGTGACACCAGTATAAAGGATCAGGTTATTCTCATATAGATAACAGTTACCCCCCTCACAATGATGTCTGCACAAGTCGCAGAGCATGCCTAGCACACTTTCTCATAGTCAAGGAGTCCCCTCCAATTTATTGTTTCCTAAGTACTTATTTCTGTCAAGAAGCAAAGTAAAATGTTGTTAACAGAGCAGACCACACACTCATGCAGTATTTTGCCCCATAAGAACAAATGCAATATAACTACAGTAAATAATGTTGAAAAAATGTTATATTTTCTTTCAGATTACCCCACAGATTGAGCTGATCATTAGTGGTCCCAGCAGACAACCCTTTACGATCTGTTCATTGTCAAGGAACCTGTTTAATAAGAATTGTGTAAAGCGGACAGCTGATTTACCAATATACCCAACTAATTAAGAAAAGTCAGGAAATATATACATTTACTCAAGCTTCTGATTTCATAATTGCTCTTTGACCTGTGAAAGTACTTAACTACAGTTGGCCAGCCTCTATATCAGTTCTTATAATCACCTTTGCTTGATGTTATATATAATAACAGATCCCTTTTTCCATACTGTCTGCCAGTAGACGTTGCACACTGCTTGTTCATTGAGAAGTATTCAAGAGAAATGATTGCCCTGACTCAGGGCCGGACTGCAACTACAATTCAGCCCTGGCATTGGAGAGCACGAGGACCACGTTAAGCATGTTTAATTTTTTTGGTGACTTTTTGGTGTGTGTGTGGGTGCTAAATGGTGAACGGAGACAAATTGCTTCTGGCCCCATTCACTGTGTAGTGCGGGCAGGGACAGCTGATCAGAGACTGTTAAACTATCCAGTGGACAGCTTATCAACCTTTTTTTTTTTCCTGTAAAACCCCTTTAGGATGCGTTCACACCTACCGGATCCGCAGCGGATTTTCATGCTGCGAGTTTGCAGCAAAATCAGCTGCGGATCCTGTACTGTGAAGCTCAATGGGTCCCATACACGCTGCCTGCATGGGTCCCTTTAACCCCTGCTCCGCCGCCGACCGCCCGCAGCTTACAGCCCCGGCTCCCTTAAACCCCTGCACCACCCGCACGCCCGATTGCCGCCCCGGCTCCCCCGCATGCATGAGCCACTAACATGTTCAGTATGCACCCCCCCACACACACACACCAAAGGCTTATCAATAGGAAATAAACACTTACAATATACCATACCTACAGCAGGCTGCAGTTTGAAAAACACAATGGTCCCAACAAATCTATTACAAAAAGTGATAGCATATCACTGGGAAATACAGTGGTACCTATGGCGCTGCTAGAGATCCCGGACGGAGTGTATACCAACCACGGCCGTCATTCGTACGGAACTCGTACGTTGTGTGAACATGGCCCTGTACTGTATGTGAAGCCTCACCAGTGCTAAACTTGCCACATACAACCCATGATCCACGCCCACAAAAACGTTTGGATACCGAGCAAATTTCGAATTCTGAACATTACTTTGGGGTAAATTTTTGTTTCAATCATGAACAGTTCGAATTCCAATGCGTTCAAGCACCGAGTACTACTGTACTGTAGGGTCCCCTCTTTATCATACCAGCCAAGTAGAAACCAAACAGCAGCAGCCTAGTAATACCAGGGTAGGACGGGCAATTTATATAGACAAGGAGCACCATTTTTGACACTCCAAAACTGTAGTACTCACTCTTTCCAGTTGATGTTACACTAAGCTCCAACTTAGTAATGGATGCTGCCTATTATAGGAGTCTAGAATGCTGCTAACTAATCTAGCCAATGAGGTAAGTGGTGATGCTCTACACCTGACTCATGAAATGTAATATCCACTTGCTTGGACAGTACCCAGGATGGTAATTTACAAAGACTGTCTTCTAATAATTGTTCAGAGAAATCCAGGACTGTTGGAAACTATGACATGGCTATAATACAGATGCATTTTAGGGTCTGATTTAGTTAACATAGTCAAAGGGATTTTACGACGAATAAAATTTATTATAATTTTTTTTAAATCTCTTTTTCATAAACATTGATCCAGAAGGCAGAAAACAAATGGGGTAAAATATAAAATAGAAACTACAGATACAACTAAAAATCAGGAAAGACCACCTAAAGGATTGTGACTTTAATATTGAACGACAGTATGTATCTATTCACATTTCAGTATATATATATATATATATATATATATATATATATATATATATATTACAGTTTTATTATTGTTTTTGTGGGGGAAAAAAACAATTATTATTGCCTTTGTGGACAAATTGTGAGAGTTAATTGGTTCTAATAAACCTTAGGCTATGTTCACACACAGTAATTTTGCTCAGTATTTTGGTCACTATTTTGCAACCAAAACCAGTGAATTGAAAACACAAATGTTCACACACTGTTGAAATTGAGTGGATGGACGTTATTTAATTGCAAATAATTGCTGTTATTGTAAAACTGCCATCGTTTTGAAATAACGGACGTTATTTTCCATTGAATGCTAAAAAGGGACGAAAACCAAGACACAACAGCGCTGCATGTGTAAAACCTGTTATTTGGGTAGCAAAGGTTGGAAAAAACAAAAATGCATGCTCACCTGGTAAGGTTGTACATGCTTAGGTACGTCACTAAAAACCACTAGGTAGGTATTAGAGGCTAGGCTGCCGTTGACCTTCCGAACACCCTCCTAGGTGCCGGTACAATATGATGCAGAAATAACAAAAAATAGTGGATTCCAATTGGTGCCAGAATACATGTTTTAAAACCCAATCCTCCTGTCTTGGATGAACACGCTGCCAAGCTCTCCAGGGACAAAATACTTGTTTATTGGATAGCAACGCAGCGTATTTTGGGGGTTGTTATTTGCCATTAAATAGCGGCTATCCACTAAGTTTTAACAGTGTGGGAACATAGCCTTTCTGTGTGTTCAATCCACTCCTGGCTTTGGTTGCAAAATACTGAGCAAAAATACTGTGTGGGAACATAGCCTTAAATTGCTTTTGCAGGGCAATGTATGCATATGTGGTAGCCCAGAGAGAGAACACAAGAGGAAAGACCCTGTGGAAGTCATTAAACAAGGAATCAATCTTTACTTCACGTAGGCAACTTTTACACAAAATGGACACTTGGAGATACTGACCAAGAGGCCATTGTACTTCAAACAAGTAAAAATCTGTGTGTGAGCCTTTCTCTCTGTCACCCCTCTTCCCCCTCCCTTCTGAGACAGCTGAGGGGCTGGCCTAAAGCCAACATCATCCCTGCCCTTGAATGTTCCCATTGCAAAGGAATAGGCCTATGTCTAGCATATTGCTTGAGTATAAAACAGCATATAAATGTAAATACTTAAGAGATACCCTGCAGGGTTTCCTGTTGAACAATACATATAGAATATTTATAGTATGCAGGTATATGCACTAAAAAAAGCCATTAGGAATAGGGCCCCACCCCTATAAAGATGCTCATAAACAGAGGCAATATTGACAACAGGGTGTGTTCTAAAATTCCAGTTTCTATCTAAATGTCCATACTTACCCTAGCTATTACTAAGGATTGTGTCTGAGAGTATTCTTTCCCTTACTGTATACTGCCATTTGTTGTAAGAGAGTATGGACTTTTAATAAAGTAAGAATATAGCTTTTTAAGAGGTGCTGCTGGACAATGCCTGTTTGCTATGCATTCTTTAGGCTTGTAATTGGAATGGAAATGGATCTCTGGAGCTGGGGCTGAGCCTGCTCCATACACAGTTGGTGTCTGCTGATATCTGCAGCAGACACCTACAGATAGTGTCCAACTGCAGCGATCCCCCCTAATGTTGGACATTTAATCCTTTAAATGCAGTCATCAATCTCAGCATTTAGAAGGCAAGATGACAGCTGCTGCAGGCGTGTGGTGATACAATCCCAGGGTGCCAATCAGATAATTTTGCAGGCAGAGGCCTTTATTAGGCCTCTGTGCTAGCTTTAGCAGCTTCGCTAATAAAGTCTGCCATAGTCAGGCTCTACTAGCAAGAGGGCTGATCCAACTGATTAATTCAATAGTATTGTATTGAGCAGAATAAATAATCCAGGGATTGCTTATAATAGTCCCTAAGAGAGGGAGCAGGAGAGGTTTTTATGGGGATTTTTTTTACTGGTCTGGACAGTTCCTGACACGGACAGGGATAGTAGCAGAGAGCACCGTGTCAGACTGGAAAACAAGACTTCCTGCAGGACACAAGTTGATTTGAAAAATTTTTTTCTCCAGACTACCCACTTAGTTATCTAGATGATAAATATCAGTTATAAAAAAATTTTATTTGCACCTAATTTCCATATTTTTTTTAAATTAAACATAATTAGCAGTCTATTAAAAAGCTGTTAATATATCATAATATTAAAATATTGTTGATATTTGGGATAGTTTATATCTCTTTATTCACATAGTTGTTTATAGACACATAAGAGGCAGCAGCAAGAAGGTAAGGAGACACAAATCTATCTGTAAGACAGCAGTTTATCCTTCCCTAGATATCTCTACAGACTGATTCCCACCTGCAATCATTTTAAATGGCATGGCATAGAGCAGTTTCCATGCTTGGGACATGTAGCGCTCCCTTTCCAGTATCCCAAAGGTGTATTCATCCTATAAGTCTTTCTTTATCTCCAGCCCTCAGCTCAGACACTATTTGACTCTGCGATCAAGTTATTCTAAATTACAGAATGTGCCCATAGCTATAGCTGAAACAAAGGAAAGTATGGCTGCATAACGACTGTCACAAAATGTCATTATTGTTTTTTTGTTCAAATTTTATCTGGCTTCTATAATAAAATAACAATGGCACTTGTAGGTTGTAGGTCTCTGTGTTCACTAGGTTTTTGGGGAAAGGCTATAAATGTGACCAACTCTCTTTCTTGTCAGCACAAACTTTGTTGGTTCGTATACAGCCATCTGTAAGTACTAAAGTGCTTAAGGCAGTTTTATACACAGACAGGGGTCATCCACAGTTTCCCTATAGGCTAACCTGAAACACAAGCTAGACGGAGGAAGGGTGTATAGTAGGGTACCTGTAAGTTTTACACTGACAGATATAGTACACTGTAATACAGAGGTATCACTGCATATTATCTGATCAATCGGGTGATCATATTAGTAGATTCTCTAGAGGCACTAAAAGAATTACAAAAAAAAAAATCAATAATGTCTATAGAAAAAAATGGCAAGAATTAAAAAACACATGTTTTCATTCAGCTTTTTTATGGAAGAAATATAATTTTTTTTTAAAAAAAAGCACATAATTGGGTACTAGCTTTCTGGAGGTTAATTGAGAGATTTATATTAAGCGAGATGTTTTGAGCAAGGTTTTTTTGCCTGCCTGGATTAACACAGTAGGATTGGATCTTGATTGATTTGATCTTGTCCTTTTCTGCGCTTTTTATATTCTAAAGGACGATTATCGGCCTTAACAGCCGATATCGGCCGAATACAGCCAATAATCGTTCCGTGGAATAGGGCCTTAAGCCCTCTGCTAGGCTTACATGGCTACTGTGATTCAGCTTGTCAACAGCAGATCTAACAAATCAATGCAGTACATATGTAATCTGGTTATTGCTCATTCAAGTCTCCTAGGGGGACTACAGAAGTGTAGAGGAAATGTTTTAAAAAATATAAATAAATGTACTTTACATATTTAAAATTACCCTCTTTTTCCATTTGGCAACACCACAGGTGGAAATGTCCAAGCTAATAAAATATAAGGCAACTGAAGAGCAAAAATACCAAATGAAAGGTGTAAGGTGAAAAGTTATACAAAAAGTAAGAAAAGTAAAAAAGTTACGTCAGAAAATGGTTAATATATATAAATATATATTTTTTAACAACGTGTTTAATATTTTAACAATACTTAAACATGGAAACTGTACATTGTAATCATACCAACCTGAGGTGTGTAGATAATAGATACTTTTACTGCACAGAAATCCACCCAAATTGCCTCTTTTTATTTCACCTCACCAATATTTTTTATACTTTGCATTATATTTTATACTAAAATGACAATGTCATTACAAAGTACAGTTGGTCATCTAATAAACAAACCCACATCCGTAGATAGAAAAATAAAAGAGAGGAGGAAAAATAAAAACTCAAAAATTTAAATTTCCTGTCTCATTAGGGGTTTAGTGCTTTTATTGGGTAAACAAAAACAAAATCATCTTTAGAATAATAAGGCTAGCGTGTCATTTATATTGCACAGAAAATCAACACCTAGAAGAACAATAGGGCAGGGATCGGGCAGTTTGCTTCCTCTGTGATAACAGCCAAGTGAACATGCAACACTGATACCAATATTCCCATTCAACTTAGGATCAGTCGTGTATTCCCATCCTGCTTGATCTTGGAAACAGTGGGCATGACAGAGATTGGACCCCCAATAAATCACTTTTATTGTCTGCCTGATTGACAGGTCATGGGGGTGAGAAAAGGTGCTGTTGCGAGAGCAGTTATTCTCAGTCACATCAGAGGAGATATCTGCAACATCTAAACTATCGACTGCAATATGTTGCTGAGTTGAATGAGTTAAGTAATGGTCCCAGTTGCTATGAACCGTCTAGTGCCGCCCACCTAAACTACCACAGTCTCAACTTTTCAACAACACCACAGTCCAGATGTTCCTCTGGCCTCCACCATGTTCTGTCTCTCCCATGTTTCTACCAGTCAGTGTGTGCACATCTTCTTCCCCTTCCCCCTTCCACTGACAGCTGAATTCCTGGCTGTATCGCATGTGGTTTTTTTCCCCTTCTACTTTTCCTCCCTGAGTTTGTTTACAACTGCTACCAAGAGCCATAGCTACTCTGGTTTTATTTTAAGGATGGTCGATGACTAACAAAGTTAAAAGGAGCTTAGCACTAAAAACAGACCTATTTATAGATTACTGTTGTTTCAGTGCATTATTATACTGTAGTGTCTGAAGTTTTTCTTTCTGTCACTAGAGCTTGGAGATTGTCAGGTTCACTAAAGGTTAGTTCATGTGTTGCTGCAGGGAAGGGGAATGGGGCTGCCTCCATCAATGTAGAGGTAATACTAGATCCATCATCACATTCATTGCAAGGCATGTCTGAACCGCCACACACAATGCAGATTTACAAGATTTACATTGATAACACCTTTTTTAACACGATGAGTCACTACAACAGAGCATCAGTAATACTAATGCTGATAATGATACAATGCTACACACCGCTACCAAATCAGCCCCATAAAGATAAATGGGCATGTGTTTGATTTTTTTTCATGTGGGACCATATGGAAATTAAATATAGTAATAATACTATCTTTCTTATAAAAATATATTTATCAAGGCCTAAACAATGAACAGTAGGTGAGTAGCTGGAAAGTTGGTGGCACCTTGTTTAGATTTCTGGGTCTTTTAGAGCAGTCCCACCTATAGAACCTTCATGACAGACCTGTTTGTATATAAGTTATATTCAGATATATATATAATTCGCACCCCCATTCCTTGTTCCATTTTTTTCCAGCATCACTTTTAATTATACAGAAAATATATGAAGTCACAACACCTTCCTTCTAAAGAGGAAAGTGAAGAAAAGCCCTGTGCCATGAAGATGCAAGATAGAAATATCTTTGAATCTATAGCTATATTTAAAGTATAAAGCAAATAGCAGCAATCAGTTTCTATGTCCAAGTTTTTCCTTATGGAGAAATGGAGACTCTTGATTTGGAACTTCATTGGAATTTTTTCACTGATCTCCCTGAGCTCAGTGATTGCTGTGTTTTCTTGGTCGATTTGCCATTGCCCCAACCAGCCAAAATCCTGCTCTACACTGAGGAGGGGTAAATACCCCGAAACAGCTGTCTGTGGATGGATGCCTGCCTTGGTAAACCCTTGTCATGTTGCAATACTCGCAACCGAGTTAGACTTTGACACAAGAGGGGCCACCCTGGTGTTTCCCTATTTATGTTCCAATACTCACAACCAAGTGGGACTTAAGGGGTTACCTATCAGTGTGGTTTGTGGCTCTCCCCATCTGGAGGCACCCCTTGGGACAAGGCTGGGTGTCTCTAGCTATTCCTGTGTTTTGAGACTCGCAACCGAGGCTCCATTGGCTAATTTTTTGCATATTTAAATTTTTAGGGAGCACCAATGGAAATTCTTAATTAAGTACTTCATTGGAATTTTTTCCACTGATCTACCTGAGCTTAGTGATTGCTGTGTTTTGTTGGTCGATTTTCCATTGCCCTAGCTAGCCAGAATCCTGCTCCACACTGGTGAGGGGAAAATACCCCGAAACAGCTGTCTGTGGATGAATGCCTGCCTTAGTAAACCCTTGTCATGTCGAAATACTGGCAACCGAGTTAGACTTTGACACAAAACGGGCCACCCTGGTGTTTGCCTATTTATGTTCCAATGCTCACAACCGGGTGGGACTTAAGGGGCTACCTATCAGGGTGGTTTGGTGCTCTCCCCATTTGGAAGCACCCCTTGGCAATAGGCTAGGGATATCTGGCTATTCCCGTGTTTTCAGACTCGCAACCAAGGCTCCACGTACTCCTTTTTGCATATTTAAATTTTTAGGGGGCATCAATGGAGACTCTTGATTGAGTACTTTATTGGAATTTTTTCACTGATCTCCCTGAGTTCAGTAATTGCTGTGTTTTGTTGGTCAAGTTTCTCCTTAGTTGCTAGGTTTGGGAGGTAAGGACATTGGTTTCAATTACTTACCTATTATCTTTGCTTGTGTGGCACAAATGTTTACTTTAGTGCCATACAGAGAGTCTCAGCACTTACATCAGATCCTATGCTCTTGAGGCTCACAATCTAATTTTTCATTAAAATTGGGGCCATTTTAGTTTGAAGCCAACTAACCCATCAATTTATGTCAGGAGGGATGGCTGTTAGCTGACATGTATCTAAGCTGACTTAAACAGGAGGTTCTGGATGCTAACTGCAGTTGACACCTGCCATCAGTGGTTGGGATCAGCGATAACTACAATTCTAGCCATCTCACCGATCTCATGATCATTACTAACAGCCGTCATTATGCAACATTTTTTTTTTTTGGCCTAAAAAATGTTGAGTGAACATAACCTAAAGGAGATTGGAAGTGACAAGGAGGATTTAAAAATTTTAACCCAAAAATATTTTAAACATAAAATACACCCAAATAAAATTTTTTAAATATTTTCCTTTTTGAACTTTTTAAAATAAAAAAATAAATAGTATTTTATTGTTTTGAAATATATTTTTGGTAAAATAAAGAGTGTCATTAAGAATTACCATGTCTATTGGTTGGTTACTAGCTTTTAGAAGTATAATAACAATAATATTTATTTGTATAGCACCAACAGAATCCGCAGCACTTCGGCAGATATATTGTAAATATGCTTTCTACCATATGTAGTGTGCCTATTTATGTGTGAATGTACAATTTGTGTGTGTAGCTGGGAGGGCCCCAATCAAAAGTTTGCTATGGAGGCCAGTCATTTCTAGTTATGCCCCTGCCCCAAAGGCCTGGTGGAGAGTGAGATTTGCCTTCTCTCTATATTTAACACCTTGAAGTTAAGAGTGCATATAGTTCTCAGTTCACTGTTGATCAGCCATTGTTAACAATAGTATTTTCTAGTGACTTTATTCATCATATTTTTTGTTAAAATTCTAATAAAAAAATTCAAATTAAAAAGTACAATCTCTGCTGCTCTCCTAAAAATACAACCGTCATGCCTCTTAGATGACAAGGAGATTAAAAAACAATAGTTGCCTTGAGAAGGGGATTAAAAAAAACTATGACTTATGTCTCCATAATTTTTACTCATCCCTTTCTGCTATTTCAAAACTAATAAGAATGATGTTAACTAGACGTGGGCTTGGACTCCATCAGTTCAACAGATGTACCATTACTCCGGGCAGCTAGAAATCCACAATAAATCAGCAGGTTTTGTTGATTTTGCTATGGTTTTGCTACACGTCTCCTGCAAGATGTATCTGAACCAGCAGAATAAAAATACATCGACCTTTTCTCTTCAAAATATTAGTATTTTCATCCCTATATCTGTCGAGGCAAATCCACTTCAAAATCTGTACGATTTTATGTGGATTTGCTGCTGTGGAAATGCTATAGCTTTTCAGACAATACAAAACCCAATATACAACAAGCTTTGATACGCTGTATGTTTTGTTGCCTATTTATGATACCCAGCATTAACTTTTTAAGTAATTTGAGCTTTCATGTCGGTGCAGACCAGATGGGCTAGCCTTCCCTCCCCACATGCATCTGTGCGTTTTTACTACTATAAATTATACCAGTGGTTTATCAGCTGTGCTTCCACCGTGGTTACTAACCACGGTGTAACCTAAACCTGTAAAGATGCCTTTGACTAGCCTACAAGCTGCAATGCACTATATGTTTTGACACCTTTACTTAATAACCAGCATTCATTTTTAAGTACAGATATGGCTGCCGCAAACTTTATTGTTGACGTGCTACATCTGTCACAAAGAGCACCACACTATCAGCAAAGCATGATTTGAAAGGGACAGGGACACCTGTCTTTGATGCTCCTTTGCGTACTTCTTGTTCTATCCTTTCTCCTGTAGTACACTGCAAACACACCAGGCAGGCTTGCTGGGCCAGGCACAGAGCACCTGGACCAGTAAATCTACTGACAGTAAACCAGTCATACATACAGCAGCACTGGCTTCATGTTCACTAGAAGGAACAGGGACTCTTGCTATGCTTGACAGGAGTCTATGCTCCACTTAAAGAGGATGTACCACCAGGTACATCCTCTTTAACCTGAACCCACTGATCGAACGGCGCCGGCACGGGGAAGCAGGTGCCGCGCTCCATTTTTCGGACCGAGGCCTGGTTCCCGTGCACGGCGCCGTTCTATGCACCAGAACCGGCCGGCCGGGCCGCCCCCAGTGGGAGGGAATTCCCTCCCCTGTATGACGCGGCTCCCTTAGCATGAATGGAGCCACGTCATACAGGGGAGGGAATTCCCTCCCACTGGGGGCAGCCCGGCCAGCCTCCAGTGTTTGAGCACCGACCGGTTCCGGTGCATAGAACGGCGCCGTACATGGGAACCGGGCCTCGGTCCAAAAACGGACCGCGGCACCTGCTTCCCCGTGCCGGTGCAGTTCGATCAGTGGGTTCAGGTTAAAGAGGACGTACCTGGTGGTACATCCTCTTTAAGATTTTTTTGTGTGGTGCTCAATACTGGTTGTGTAGGGCACCAAAGAAACTACAGTATTGTTTATGCATTGCTTGTCCCATACAGGGCTCTATGCAAACTCCGTAGAGTAGTACGAGGGGCCACAATACACTGGTGAACTGCAGCCTTGAGATGTCACCTTTGGCAGGGGCTACATCAGTAGTTTGTGCTACAGTACTTCTGCTTTCCTGTGGAATCAGACTATACAAGCTTGCCTTTCCTTTCATAATGGATCTGTGAAATTTAGCCACCATCAACTTTGTGGCTGGTTTATTGGTTGCTCTTCATGGAGCACTTTTGGTAGGTACTTACCACTGTATAGCTGTATACTGTTTTGGAGATGTTGTGACTTGGTTGTCTAGCCAGTGCAATTTTCCTCTGGTTGCTTGGCTGTTTACCCTGCTTTCCATACATTAAATTGAACACCTGACTTGTAATGTGCTGCCTAATAATGTATATCCAACTGCTTTCATTGTAATAATATAATCAATGTTAGTCAGTTCACCACAGTTATTTTAATGGCTGATCAGTGGATGTGCGAACAAATGTGTTTGTATATATATATATATATATATATATATATATATATATATAAAAGAGTACACTATACAACATAAACATACATAAAAAGTATAATTCAAGCAAAAACAAAACATTCTTCTACATTCTAAAGTCCTATAAATTTCTAACTACTGAACAAACCTCCACTCTGCCACCAAATCTTCAAACATCCTTTTATATCAAAGATCATATCTTCATTCCTGTCTGCGGTCTCCCATGCATCAGTAAAGATGATATCCTGTTGACTCCTTATGCCAACCATTGGATAGTTAGGAAATATTGTTTAGTTATCCACAATTGGTTTTTGTATTTTCCATCTCCTCCCTGACTGTGCATAAAAAATGGAGCTGGTAAAGGAGCATGTTCACACTGAAATGCATACAGGTGGGAGACCTATAATCTACAATTATAACCAGAACAAAGACTGCTAATCGATTTGGCTTTCTACAAAGACCTTAGTTATCCAGTAAAAAGGATAGGGATTAAGGATGATAGGGTCTGGATTTAGTTGCTGGAGCACCAGGTGTTAATGCTGAAGTTGGTGATTGTTGCTGGGAAGGCGCCATTTCATGACAATATGCTTTTTAAAGGGGAACTCCGGATAAGAAAAACTTGTTTTCTATTAAAAGTACATTAAAAGTTAAATATATGTGTCTAAACAATGTATTACTGTATCTGTATGGTTCTGCCACACTGGTGGCTGATAGAAATCAAGGAAGTGAAGAAAAATGGCCTCTGCGCAAATTCACATTGTCTCTTGCTCCCACTGCTCTCCCACCTTAGAAGACAAATATCTCATGCCTCTGTCTCACATTGGGTGTGTTTGCTAAGATCAGGCTGATGATGCAGACAGGGGGCAGGGTGTGATGTCACAGGAGGCTTGGATGGATCCCCCAATCCTCTGAGTGATTCACCATCTCTGACCAGCCAGAAGCAGGTGTTGCACTGATTTCTCTGATTGTGCAGTAGTGTGCTTGGAAATTAGGACTGTGTTCACACATGTTGGAGTGTCATTGCAGTACTGCAGCGTATTCACAAAATTGATGCAGTAAGACAAGTAAATGATGCTAAATGGCAAAGAGGATCAGAGCCTTATTGTGGGGCTCAACTTCAAAGATAACAGATGCTTGGTCATGATATGTGTGTGGAAATGAAAAGAAAAAAAAAATTCAAAAAGTTCTTTACTTTATTCCAATATCAGTGTTACAGGTAGAGAATACAGTGTGCTGTGTGGTGTTACAGGTAGAGAATACAGTGTGCTGTGTGGTGTTACAGGTAGAGAATACAGTGTGCTGTGTGGTGTTACAGGTAGAGAATACAGCATGCTGTGTGGTGTCACAGGTAGAGATTACAGCGTGCTGTGTGGTTGTCACGGCCGCGTCCCGTGCTCCGGGCCACCGCCACGACCTCTCCGCCCCATGCAGCCGCCGAGGTCCATGTGCAGGGACCCGGCACTGCTACCTGTTCGGCCCTGGGGGGCGCCTTACCTCGCCCCGCTCCTGTCTCCAGCTGTGCCGGCCGGCGCGCGTCCCCGCCTCCTAGGGCGCGCCCGCGCCGGCTGTCTCAGATTTAAAGGGCCAGTCCGCCCCTAATTGGAAGTTGCACCAATCACTCCCTATAAATCCCAGCATGCCCTGTCCCTCATGTTGGAGCCTCTACATGCTTCCCATGGCGTTTGGCCCAGCTCTCTGTTGTTCCTGACCTCAGTCCTTGTTTCTAGTCCCTGTCCGCTGTCCCGGCCCCTAGTCCCTGTCCGCTGCTTACCCATTGTTCCTGAGCACTGGCTGCCACCTGCGGTTACGCCTACAGACCTCTGCCTGTACTATCTTCTGCCTACTGCTCCTGCCACGCCTCGCCTGCTGTCACTAGCAACCAAGCCAGGGGTAGCGACCTGGGGGTTGCCTGCCGCAGCAAGCCCATCCCGCCTTGTGGCGGGCTCTGGTGAAAACCAGCGGCCCCTTAGACTCCGCTCCCTGGTGCGGTTACTACCATCGCTAGTGACGGTTCAGTGGATCCACGACTCCAGGCGTTACAGTGGTGTTACAGGTAGAGAATACAGCATTCTGTGTGGTGTTACAGGTAGATAATACAGCATGCTGTGTGGTGTTACAGGTAGAGCATACAGTGTGCTGTGTGGTGTTACATGTAGAGAATACAGCATGCTGTGTGGTGTTACATGTAGAGAATACAGTGTGCTGTGGGATGTTACAGGTAGAGAATACAGCGTGCTGTGTGGTGTTACAGGTAGAGAATACAGTGTGCTGTGTGGTGTTACAGGTAGAGAATACAGCGTGCTGTGTGATGTTACAGGTAGAGAATACAGCGTGCTGTGGGATGTTACAGGTAGAGAATACAGCGTGCTGTGTGGTGTTAGAGGTAGAGAATACAGTGTGCTGTGGGATGTTACAGGTAGAGAATACACCGTGCTGTGTGGTGTTACAGGTAGAGAATACAGCGTGCTGTGTGGTGTTACAGGTAGAGAATAGAGCGTGCTGTGTGGGTGGGACCACAATGAAATCATAAATTACTGCAAATAATTCAGTAACAAAATGAAACTGCAATGTGTGAACACAGCCTAGATGTTCTGCAACAGCTTTTGGCGGGGAATGGGCAGGGTGGAGGACTGTGATGAACAGCTGAGGGAAAGCATTGCATTCTGGAACCTATAGTACTGTGTATAACTGCTCAACCAGGAAGTGCAGAAAAGGTGCAGATTTTTAGTAGTTTCAAAAATGGAATAGATAGGTAAGTAATGCTTAATGCTTCTGCAGAAGTTTAATTTTTTTACCTCTACCTGGAGTTTCCCTTTAAAAAGTAGGTTTTCATTTAACCCTTAGGGGACCGGGCCAATTTAATTTTTTCATTTTCATTTTTTCCGCCTTGTGCTTAAAAGGTCATAGCACTTGCATTTTTTTCACCTAGAAACCCACGTGAGCGCTTATTTTTTGCACCTCTAATTGTACTTTGCAATGACAGGCTGAATGTTTTCGTAAAGTACACTGCAAAAGCAGGAAAAAAATTCAATGTGTGGTGAAATTAAAAAACAACAACATTTCTTTTATTTGGAGGGTATTTTTTTACACCGTTCGCCCTGGGGTAAAACTGACTTGTTATATATGTTCCTCAAGTCGTTAGGATTACAACGATATGTAACATGTATAACTTTTATATTATGTGATGTCTTGTAAAAAATTCAAACCATTGTTAACAAATATATGTTCCTCAAAATCGCTCCATTCCCATGCTTATAGCTCTTTTATCCTTTTGTCTATGGGGCTGTGTTAGGTGTAATTTTTTGCGCCATGATGTTTACTTTCTATCGGTACCTTGATTGCGCATATGCAACTTTTTGATCGCTTTTTATTACAATTTTTCTGGATTTGATGGGACCAAAAATGCGCAATCTTGCACTTTGGGATTTTTTTACGCTTGTGCCATTTACCGTGCGAGATCAGGAATGTGACTAATTAATAGTTCGGGCGATTACGCATGCGGCGATAGCAAACATGTTTATTTATTTATTTATTTTCATTTGTAACATGGGGAAAGGGGGGGGGGTGATTCACACTTTTATTAGGGGAGGGTTTTTTTTTTCTTTTTCACTTATACTAGAAGCCCCCCTTGGGGACTTCTAGTATAAGCACACTGATCTCTCATTGAGATCTATGCTGTATAGGTATACAGCATAGATCAATGAGATATGCAGTGGATTGCTTCCGTCTGCTGCAGCCGGAAGCAATTGAGTGCCGAGCCGGGATCAGCGCCATTACAGCGCAGACCCCAGCCCGAGCCGGATGTGTGGATCGCTCCTCCGGGACAACGCCCCACTAGACATTAGACATAAGGTAATCTGATGCAGCTGTCAACTTTGACAGCTGCATCCGATTACTTAATTAGCGGGCACGGCGCTCGGACCGTGACCGCTAAAAGCTGCGGCCTGGGCTACATGCGGCACTCGGGACCGTGGCGGTTGAGAGCCCCACTCTGAACACCCGTAGGCGGCTCTAGACGTACAGGTATGTCCAGGGCTGCCTAGGGGCTAAGCAATCCTTACTGAGCTTCTTATTAACATGTGAAAAAATGTTTTAAGTTTGAGATCACATACATTACATCTCCCAGCCACGTTGGGAGGCTGTGGTTGGTGTCTTGGAACATGCCAGGCCCCCCACATATGTAACTTTATGAATGGCAACTCCCAATATTCCTATCCCATCCATGTCCCATAGATTTGCATAAAGCAGTGCAACGAATGCAAGGAAAGTAATAAGTATACAGGATAAATAATCATATATATCTGCATGAACACATTGCCACTGCAAAGTGTCAGAGTCAGATTATTTTAGTGGGGAAAGTTCCCATGGACCTAAGCCCATGCTATACTCACCTTTTGTTCCCCTCAGCTGCCATGCTGATGCTGTCCTTCGTCTGCTGGTCATCACTTCTCCGTGGTTTTATATAATCTTCACCCCACAGGATCAGTCCATTCAGCCAGTTAGTGACTGAGATGGAACACCGCTGCAGTCATGTACTGGCTAAATGTACAGGTCCTGTTGGATCATACAGAAAGTGGAAGAAACTGAGACCATCAGAACACTGTGAGCATTGGGGCATGCATGTCTATTCTCTTTTCATTCTTTACAGAACTGCAGAAGAAAGTCGAACGCAGCTTTTCACTAGTGGTTCTACAATATTTGGGCAACTCCCCTTAAAGTCAATTACAGTTACGCAAATTGCTTAACTCCCACTGGAGGGGTAGTTATCTTTATCTACACCCGGGGAAAAAATTTTGTTTGGCAGGGCAACCATTCACTTTAACATACAAAACCTAGCCCACCAGTGACCAGTCCTTAACCTATACCCTACTTCTATTTGTCAGGATTTTAGTATGTTTTCATTGTGGTACAACCTCAAAACGATGTAAGACCTAATTTGCACAATTACATTTTTTGGGGTTTCAATAGCTGGATCTAGCTGGATCTTTTTTTTTTATAACTTTACAATTACAATTTTATCAAAAATTTCCCAAGATTCTGTGTGTTTGAATGTTACCTCCGCTTGCATACAGAGTTCTGTACAGATTCATCTCATCTGATTAGTTTTTATATTTTAAATTATTATTAGAGATTAGCAAGTACTGCTCAATCAAGTAGGTATTTGATCGAATAGTCGAGCATCGCGGTCTACTCGAATTGATTTTCGAACTTTCGAATATTTCACAGCCTGCCGGCCTGAAATCTCCATACTTTGAGCTTCATTTTCATATGTAGGAACATTAGAAAATATTTGTGTGCGCACATAATTATGTCTCTACTACAGTTTAATTTTATTTAATTCAGATTCCACCTTTCATTTTCCAAAGAGTCTGTGAGGAATGAGAAGTGGAATCTGATTGGTTGCTAGGGGCAACTGAGCCAGTTTTACTTTACACCATGTTTGATAAATCTCTCCCTTCATAATCCTATTACACATATTGTCCACCTACTTTTGGACCACCATGTATAACTTGATTGACAGTGTATATGGTTTCCAGGTACCTGCAATTCTGCTAACTGGCTTTTTAAGATGTGTGGGAAGTATTCCAGCCAACACTATGAAACAGTCTGATTTAGTCAGCTTTGATGTCACGCCTATGGCCAGCCTTGAACCTATGCAAAGACTTTTAGAGTAAGTGGACTGGTTAACTATGGGAACTACTCCTTTGGACAACCTTCTTCCTCCTATATGTTAGAAACAAACTTGTAGTAAAGGTTTTTTACCTGTAATTATTGGAATGTATGTTATCTTGCAACTAAAATAAAATTCCTATGTGGATCTCAATACTCATCAATTGGCAGCAGGTGGAAGGACTCAGTTGGCAGCACCGTCTTTCGGTTTTACTGCAGTAGAGAAGTGTGTTCAACTCTCACTCTTCCAAGAACTAAAGGGTACCACAAGTTCCTGTTCTGAGAGTGCTGTCTGAGCATGGCCGGGATCAGACAAATCTAACCTGCTGATAGCCCCCTATTGCTCATCGGACACTGAGGAGGAAGGTATGTCTCTTACCGTGATCCTCTGTGCTGTTTCCATGCAGTTTGAAGTATAATTCTTATTCTGGTAGGCCATGTAGAGCGCTACTGCCCCCCCCCCAGCACTGATCCACTCTGAGCCATAATCATAATGTGCCCCCCCTGCCACTGCACCCTAGGTAGGTGCCTTCTCCATCTACACCTGGCCCCACCCCTGAGGAAAGCCCTATACTTAGTGTGCATAGGGTAGCTCCCTTCAAAGTTATAATAGTACTCTCCAGGACCATCTCGGTGGTGACACAATTTATGCCCCTTGAAGTCATCTTTTGGGTCATAAAGGGTGGACCGCTGTGATCTGCTATATGGAGGCCGCCCCCAATAGACCCTGATCAATGTGTTTAGGAGAGAATAAATTTTATGATACACTGGATGAGCAGCCATGTTTACATCTAGTTCTAGAACACTGAGCGGCAGTGATCCCTCTCATCCTGATCACCAGATAAAACACACAGGACACAATAGATATGTTTTAGAATTCTTTTTTTTTTAATGCAACATTGTAATAAAACATTACCGGCCTTTATTACACTTAACATGGTGACAGTGACTCTCAGGTCAGGTCTGGTGGGCACCACAGAACTCACCGCGGTCACTGACCTGAATTAAGAGCCACCGGACCAAAATATCCAGAGGAAGGCGAAGAAAACCCCCGGAGAGTTATACTTCAGGGGGGAAAAAAATTCCTTCCTGACCCCATGAGTGGCGATCGTATATCTCCCTGGATTCCATCTGGCCTGCTGCATGTTGCTGTATAGAGGAAGAAGGGCGAGAAATATATGAAATCAACATATACAAAATATACAGTACATGCCCTGCTCCTAAGAGCTTACACTCTAATATACAATACATGCCCTGCTCCTAAGAGCTTACACTCTAATATACATGCCCTGCTCCTAAGAGCTTACAATCTAACACACAACAGATTCCCTGCTCCTAAGAGTTTACAATCTAACACACAACAGATACCCTGCTCCTAATACACATTAGATTATGGTACAACTGACCAACTGTCTAATGTCTATCAGGGCCTCCCGACTTCCACTTAGAGCCTGTTCACACTAAGCAAAATCGAACTCTCTGCCACGGAATCCCACCTGCCTTAGTGTCAAACAGTGTCTCTCTGGGAGGGCTCACAAGACATTGAGGCAGGCGGGATTCTGTGGCGATGAGGGTGATAGCTGCTGGCTGAAAGAAGATTCATCTGACAGCTATTCAATGTGTATGGTCAGCTTAAGAACCTACACTCAAGCCTACAATACAAGTCCTGCTCCTCAAAGCTTATTCTCTATGTACATCAAGCACACCGCATCAGTCTACCCAGCAACAAACACTCCACCATTATGATGACAGCTTACACTCTATGGAAAGTCTGACACAGGGCTCCTGCGGCCGCTATTCACACCAGGGCCCACACATTACTGCTGCGAGCCAACGTTCTCACCACACACAACAGACGCATACACTCTATGTACATGAGAGCTTACAATCTAATAAACAATACATATTCTGCAACTGAAGTTGACCATACACTACAATTTACACAGGACAAAAAGTGTGGATTATACCAGCAAATCTGTGCAGGTAAAATCCACAGCACAATGAGTAGAAATCTACAATGATATTCGAAAGGTGGACATCTTGTGGATTTCTCTGTGCACTTACCTCTGCCCCAGCTCCAGGACGAGTGCATGGGCCTCAGCTCCAGGTCTGGACTCTTCCTCTTTAATCTGCCAAGTGAGAAGTGATGGTTCAGGTTTAGAATTTTCTATATTCTACTTGTGATGTCATCTGGTGTCTATGATGGTATAAGCCATGTGATGTCACCTGGTGTCTATGATGGTATAAAACATGTGATGTCATGAGATGTCTATGATGGTATAAGCCTTGTGGTGTCATCTGGTGTCAGCAGCACCCCTTTCCCCCCATAGCCGATTGTCAATAGAGAATCCTTATCTAGAGGAGGGACACTCCTGTAAGGGTACAGTTACACAGGAGGATTATCTGCCTAAGATTTGAAGCCAAAGCCAGGAATGGATTTGAAAAGAGGAGAAAACTCAGGCTTTCCTTTATGACCTGATCTCTGTTTATAGTCAGTTTCTGGCTTTGGCTTCAAATCTTTTGTAGATAATCTTTCTGTGTAAATGGACCCTTAGGCCGAGTTCACACATGGCATACTTTGTGCTCTTGGGTGATAACACTGCCCAGGTGTGCGCATTGTCCATGAGATCACAATGTTTTGATCCTGTGAAGAACCCTCTGACCATCAACTTGAGAAACCATCATCACCCAAGTCTATTTGTTGAGATTTTCTGGGCATAAATAGAGCCCTTTTACTCGCCCCTCCTGGCTATACAATGTGTTATTAGGGAAGAGCTACATACCTGGACTCGTCCTCCTCCAGCTGTCCGGCTCCAGTGACTCCAGGTTCAGGATTGGAGTTGTTTACACTGAGTGTCAGTTGTGACATCATGTGATCTGTGATGTCATCAGAACTGCCACAGCTGCTCTGTGTAGTAAGTGTATTATACTAAGGCAGTGTTAAATGGATTATAATATAGGCAGAGTGGGTGGGGCTTATTGTGAAGGGGTGTGGCCTCATGGCCTGTCATCTTTCCGATAATTTATACAAGGGCCTGTATGGATTAGATAAATAGACTTTTTTTGTCTTTTAAAAAGTAGTGTCTCTAGATCGTGGGCCAGCAGCAATCCCTGGTCAGATGTCATCTGCTATAACAACCTGATAGTATACAATCCCTGGTCAGATGTCATCTGCTATAGGGATGCACGATGCACCGAAAAATCGATACTACTATCGATTTTCGGGGCAAAAAAACGGTTCGATACCAGGATTTCCTGGTATCGATACTTTATGTTAAACTACAAAATAGCGTAGTTTAATAGTGCCGAGAACATGACAGGCGGCTACCTGAGCGCCTGTCATGTTCTCTCTGTGCCACCCCTGCGAACCCAGACCCGGGACCCTGCGCGCTCACTCGGGCCCAGATCATCCACCTACCATGCAGCTGCCGGCGGCAAATTTTAAGTCGCCGCTCCTGCCTCTGACATCGCCAGCCCCGGGACACGTGTGTGTCACTGCGGGTCCTATGGGCTAAGATGAGGACCTTCCCCCCCCTCCACAGGCACCGAGCATGAGACACAGCTGGGCCGGTGAGTGTCTGACAAGGGCAGAGGGGCAGCACAGGGTCGGTGGCAGGAGAGGGAGGAGAGCGGCTGAGAGCTGCACGGTCCGGGAGAGGAGAACACAGGAGAAGGCTGGAGGTGGGGGAGGCGAGGAGGAGATCTGACAGGAGGTAGCTGTGAGGCCGGGCCGTCAGGACATCCCCGGGGCTAGCATCAGCAATGTGGGGGGTGAACAATAGGTCGGCCTGGCTGCGACTGTGAAGGGAAGTGGGAGGGGCGCGGTAGCCTGCACATTACTCTGCCGCCCGAATCCAGCTGGAATAGTGCAATTACAACCCCCATCATCCCCCCTGATAGCTGAAGTGTGTTAGATGACTACAGTTCCCATCATCCCCCTGATAGCTGAAGTGTGTGTTACATGTCAACAACCCCCATCATCCCTGATAGCTGAAGTGTGTGTTACATGACTACAACCCCCACCATCGCCCTGATAGCTGAAGTGTGTGTTACATGACTACAGTTCCCATCATCGCCCTGATAGCTGAAGTGTGTGTTACATGACTTCAGTTCCCATCATCGCCCTGATAGCTGAAGTGTATTACATAACTACAGTTACCATCATCCCCCCTGATAGCTGAAGTGTGTGTTACATGACTACAGTTCCCATCATCGCCCTGATAGCTGAAGTGTATTACATAACTACAGTTACCATCATCCCCCCTGATAGCTGAAGTGTGTGTTACATGACTACAGTTCCCATCATCCCCCCTGATAGCTGAAGTGTATCACATGGCTACAGTTCCCATCATCCCCCTGATAGCTAAATGGTGTATCACATGACTACAGTTCCCATCATCCCCCCTGATAGCTGAAGTGTTATTGTGCATATTATAAGATTATCACCTTCCTGATGATGCACGGTAAATGGTGCAAGCGGAGAAACCACCAAATTCGGTACCACATAAAAACGTGGTACTAAATAAAACTACAGATTGCCCCATAGCCATGTTAAGAATCAGAATAGGGCTATTTTTTTTAAGAACATTTATTTAAAAAAATGGAAACTTTATTTATAAAGTAATATGGTTCGTACAGACCTGACAGTCGGGGGGATCTCTACTCTTGTGTTTTTTTAAAAAAAAATATAATTTATTAAGTATCGAATTGGTATCGAGCATTGAAAAAAAAAACGTTGGTATTGGTATCGAACTCAAAATTCTGGTATCGTGACATCACTAATCTGCTATAACAACCTGATAGTATACAATCCCTGGTCACATGTCATCTGCTATAACAACCTGATAGTATACACTCCCTGGTCACATGTCATCTGCTATAACAACCTGATAGTATACCATCCCTGGTCACATGTCATCCGCTATAACAATCTAATAGTATACAATCCCTGGTCACATGTCATCCGCTATAACAACCTGATAGTATACCATCCCTGGTCACATGTCATCCGCTATAACAACCTGATAGTATACCATCCCTGGTCACATGTCATCCGCTATAACAACCTAATAGTATACCATCCCTGGTCACATGTCATCTGCTATAACAACCTGATAGTATACCATCCCTGGTCACATGTCATCTGCTATAACAATCTAATAGTATACAATCCTTGGTCACATGTCATCTGCTATAACAACCTGATAGTATACCATCCCTGGTCACATGTCATCCGCTATAACAACCTGATGGTATACAATCCCTGGTCACATGTCACCTGCTATAACAACCTGATAGTATACCATCCCTGGTCACATGTCATCTGCTATAATAACCTGATAGTATACCATCCCTGGTCACATGTCATCTGCTATAATAACCTGATAGTATACAATCCCTGGTCACATGTCATCCGCTATAACAACCTGATAGTATAAAATCCCTGGTCACATGTCATCTGCTATAATAATCTGATAGTATACAATCCCTGGTCACATGTCATCTGCTATAACAACCTGATAGTATACAATCCCTGGTCACATGTCATCTGCTATAACAACCTGATAGTATACAATCCCTGGTCACATGTCATCCGCTATAACAATCTGATAGTATACAATCCCTGGTCACATGTCCTCTGCTATAACAACCTGATAGTATACCATCCCTGGTCACATGTCATCTGCTATAACAACCTGATAGTATACAATCCCTGGTCACATGTCATCCGCTATAACAACCTGATAGTATACAATCCCTGGTCACATGTCCTCTGCTATAACAACCTGATAGTATACCATCCCTGGTCAGATGTCATCTGCTATAACAACCTGATAGTATACAATCCCTGGTCACATGTCCTCTGCTATAACAACCTGATAGTATACAATCCCTGGTCACATGTCATCCGCTATAACAACCTGATAGTATACCATCCCTGGTCACATGTCATCCGCTATAACAACCTGATAGTATACCATCCCTGGTCACATGTCATCTGCTATAACAACCTGATAGTATACCATCCCTGGTCACATGTCCTCTGCTATAACAACCTGATAGTATACAATCCCTGGTCACATGTCATCCGCTATAATAATGTTATAGTATACAATCCCTGGTCACATGTCCTCTGCTATAACAACCTGATAGTATACAATCCCTGGTCACATGTCATCTGCTATAGCAACCTGATAGTATACCATCCCTGGTCACATGTCATCCGCTATAACAACCTGATAGCATACGGCTCTACAGGAGATCGGATATTGTGTATGCAGTATAAGTAATATGTGATCTCTCTTCTATAACTTTTAATTTCTCATAATTTACAAAATATTAGTTTGCTGTCAGTGAATAAGAACACTCCTATACATCAGCACATAGCTAGTCCTGCTCTCAGCTATTTAGTGATACAGTTGTATCCAGCCTTGACAATGCTCTGTGAGCCAGGGGCGTCACTAGCCAGTAGTGGATTATAATAGGGGCGTTTCGGGCAGCAGCCCGGGGCCCTGAGCTCCTGGGGGGCCCATGACCACCCAAAAAGACTTATACTTTCAGTGGTGTACTGTCTCCTGGCTACACTACCGCCATGATTTGCAAAAAATCACAGTTTTTTTAATGGCAATTTTGCACAAATCAGGACATCATGACATTGTCTATCCTGTACTATGAACGCCAGGCTAGTGCTTCCATAGTTACAGTGGGGTGGGGGGGCCCAGGCTTGGTGAACAGCCTAGGGCCTATGGTAAAGTTAATCCGCCCCTGTCACTAGCCATTAATGTCCGGGGTCCAAGCCAAAGGATTTATGGCTAGCCCTGAAAGTTTTTGGCCTGCGCAACAGCTTTACGGGGCCCAGTGCATCATTGGGCCCAGTCCGGCATCACTAAATAGGAATACCCTTTAATGCTATACTCTCTGTCATTTAGAGCCTCCATTGGGGGTTCAGTCCAGGTTTGCATTGCTTTCTATGGCAAAAATGATGGAAACCCCCATAAATTAGCTCTTAAAGTGATGGTACCAAAGTAGTTTTTAAAGGGGCAGTACCAAAGTCTCTCTTAAAGTGCCGGGGCCACATTCGCTCATGAAGGGACAGTACCAAAGTCGCTTTAAAAGGGCGGTACCAAAGTTGCTCTTAAAGCGACAGTACATAAGTAGCTCTTAATAGGACAGTACAAAAGTCACTCTTAAAGGGTTGGCACAAAAGTCGTTCTTAAAGGCACAGTACCAAATTCGCTCTTAAAGGGAGGGTATCAAGGGTTAAAGTTTCTCTTTAAGGGAAGTCACTGTTAAAGGGGTGCTCTTTTCAAGCACTATCCGGGATATTTATCAAAGAATTGTAAAGTAGAATTGTGTTAGTTGCACCTAGCAACCAATGAGATTTCACCTTTTATTCCTCACAGACTCTTTGGAACATGAAAGGTGGAATCTGATTGGTTGCTAGGGGCAACTAAGACAATTCTACTTTGCACCAGTTTGATAAATCTCCCCCTATGTATTTCCCTTGAAATGTAAATCTAGTTCAACTCCTAAGAACCTGAGAAACATAGATTGACTTTGCTTACATCACTCTCAACCTCATTTCTCATTAATCCTGTAAATTAAATTTCCTGATTTGAGTTGGGGCAGTAGTTTAGCCCCCAGGGCACTAAACCACCTAAACAAGATATTTAGCCAAAATAGAAACATAACAGCAGATTAGAGTCTTCCAACTTGCTGTTAGTTTCCCTTTAATGCTTCAACGTAAAAACATAAATGATGAGTAAATTTACTCAGTATTTTTACTTATATTTTTATATACCTATAATGCCTTTAATTTGAAAATTAAGCCCATTACCAGTATATCAACTAAATTTCCCCCTAAATATAACCTGCTTATGGCAAATCTTCTGTTTCGCGATGACTTTTTATAGAAAAACTAAAAATACTACTCTAGATTTTAGTAATTTGGTTCTACATCCTAATACAAGTAGAAAAACCACCAAGAACTATGCATTATTCTATGACCCAAGGTTTTGAAGACCAGTTCCCCTCCTGTACAATTATCTTTATCTATTTCCTGAAATCTTGTCTAGCAACAAAGTGATGACCAGAGTTCCCATCTTCCTCCTTTTAATGCAGGGCACTTATTACAGAAGATGCATATAGCAGTGCTGCATTCATTCAGACGCAGGCCAATTTTATTGTAGACATGAAATGGAAAAAATCTTTTCATTTGATTTATGTGGTGAGAGGGCTGCCATAGTGAGCATGCATGACCGTAATACAGGCTGTCTGATGTTTTCACTGCCAGTGTAGAAGGGAAGAGAGGGACACTTACTGCTCCATTAGCCGCCTTTAATTGCATACGTACACACTCAGCTTAGTGTTGCCAAACTTATAGCTGAAGTCTGTGCACACAGAGAGAGAAAGAGAAAAGGGGGCTGGATACATGGCAGGTGTGTGGACGCAAAATCCTATCTATTTTTACTTTATATTAATAGCTAATGATATCACTGCTTCAGAAAAGAATATCAGGAGATTCTCACCACTAAAAGTAGGAGAAATAGAAAGGCTGCATTCAACTAGTAATTAATACTATGCTTTAGCCTTGTGGACATTGCTTATTACTTGTAATACTTTGAACCACTATTAGGGTTCAGGCAGACGGCCATATTACAGCTCAGGTATACAGGGTAGTGGTCGGCACTCCGACACAGGGTGGTGCCTGGGCCAAGGCACAGTACAACAGAAAAAATTCCCGACACTCACCTGACTACTGCAACGTGGTTTATTTACATAAGTGTAAAGTCCAATACAGACAGACAGATTTTTCCTGTTATATTACATCTCAGAGCTGACATAGAGGTGCATGATACCTCTACTGTACCTTCTACAATTTTGTATAGAGACTTACCAACATGTGTCATGTTTGATTTGACTAAATGTATGGATGTAAAAGGTTAAAACCTCCTTGCATCTGCACTTCACTGGTCTCCATGCCCCCCTATGTCATGGACTGAACCATTGTTCCCCTCCTCAAAGACTGCTTTCCATAGTCCCCCACTCTCTCCCATTTACTGGTCTAAATACATCTCTCACAGACCTGACTCCTTTAACCTTCCCTCCTCACAGACTGCTCCTTGGGGTTCCCATCCTCTGTACCCTAAAGACTGCCACCAATGCCAAATGTGTAGTCTGGCTCAGTGCATCCATATCCAATAACTATCCCTTTGTCACACTCCTGCATATGTCCCATGTATGAATGATAGTAATAATTTTTATAATAGTATATAGTGCACTTTATACAAGATCAGGCATTACATACTGTAGTAACAAACTATCAAGTCACCCAAGGAGAGTAAAGGCCTTGCTTTTAAGACCCTATAGTCCATGTGAAAAGAGACTTTCTTTGCTTTTCTTTTATAAATAGGGTGGTGCAAGTAAAGTTGGATGCACCAGTCACCAGCTCGTATCTGGGAATGTACAGTTAGAGGCTATGTTCACACAACGTCAAAAATATTGAAAAGGCGAACGATTTTCATATTTAAAAAAATGTCAGTTTTTGCGCCCGATTTAACTGACTGCAATGGCAATGCATTGAAGTCAATGGAAAGACGGACGTCCAATGCACACAATGTATTGAATAAAAGACGTTTTTGCCGCGGACGTAAAAATAATGAACGCGATCATTGTTTTCGGACGTCTTTTGCAAACTGCGGACGTTTTTTATTAGTAGTTCACACACAGTTTTTCTTTTGTCACCGTTCTTTTTCCGTTTTTACTATTAAATTCCATGGACTTTTCAATTAAGCCACACCCAAAGGCCAATTAGTAACCAAACTAGAATAATGTACCAACAGCCGTCATTGCACTAAGGGGAGGTTAGGCTGCTAAATGACGTCCGTTATTGTGGACTCAAAATAACGGATGTCATTTTAAACGGAGCTGAAAAAACGTTGTGTGAACATAGCCATATAGTGCATATAGTGTGACGGTGGCTCTGCTAAATGAGGGGTAGGGGGTTAGTATAAAGACGAGAGATCAATTAGGAATTGTGATAGGCCTATCTCAAGAGATGTGTGTTTTTAGGGCACGTGTAAATCAGTGGATATGGGGAGTTAATCCAGGATCTTGTATTCCAGAGAATTGTCCTTGTAGATGGGAGTGAGAGGTTCAGATTGTGGTAGATGTTAGATCATTAGCAGAATGTAGAACCTGGGTAGGGTGGGAGACATAGATGAGGGAGGCTTCTAAGGTTCCTCACTGATATCATTTTACAGGTACCTTAGCTAGATATAAATGTCATTACAATTCCATAACTTACACTATAGCCTAGCTCTGATGATTCTGCAAGGCCAGGGTAGGAGATCTGAATTCCTTACTATTGATAATAATAAGATAATATCTGAGCAACATTCTTGTTCTTAGATTATAAAGAATGAAACCAGTGTTTTTGGTGTTTTTATGCCTTAGAAGGTACAGGCTGTTACACTTGTCTGGCAGAGAGTTAATGAGACACAACTATGCCTAGAAGATATGCCTTGGGTTAAGGGAAGTAATGAAGCATAGCAGAATCTTGTGGCTTTGACAGTCATATTCACCCCCCTGATGATGTCTCACTGTTATACTCACACTGCCGAGCATCTGAGTAATTCATAAATATCTTCCCTTCTTATAGGCTCTGCTGTCTGTGACATGGCATTTACAAGCCAAGCAATATTTTCCATGAAGAGCTCAATGAGAAGAGTCGGAATTGAAGCCACAAGGTTCCTTCTTCCTTGACAACCTGAAAACCCTGAGGAAGTGGCCTGTACAGTGATGGATTGTCAATGTTCCACATGGGGGAAACATTAAAAGGTCACAGCTCTCAGACTGACTCCGCAGAGTTCATTGTTAATACATATATAGTCATTGTAACCAACTGGATGGGAGAAGTATAAAAAAAAACAAAAAAAAAAAACCTTGCTGATTTTTGTATTACAGACATTACAGGTACATAACCTGGTGAAAATCTGAAAGTATACAAAGTAAAGAAACTGCAATGTTGAGCTTCCATTTTTCTTTAGCAATATAATAGTTCCAAAAATATCATATTACGCCACAAGAAAAAAAGAGAATACGCTCCAATTGTTTTTTTTTTGTTTTTTTTCAAATTAGGGCTTAACCCATTAACCCCCAATGACTGCACCAATTTTCACTTCCTCCTCCTCTTCTACTCATCAATTTTTTTTCACCTACAGGGCCGTGTGAGGGCCTGATTTTTAAGGAATGAATTGCCATTTTTATAATATCTTTTATTTGTCTTTGGTTCTTATTTTTCCCATATAATGCACACCATCACTATTCCTACAGTCCCATGTGTTTCATTACAGTAACTGGGTCATGTGATCACCAGCCTGACCCACATAGTGCCTCAAAGGGAAGTGGTCTCTCCTGCTTAAGCTGACTTCCTGTGAACTAAACAATGACATCATCACCCATCAGATTCCTCCTGGACGCTCACAGACCCTTCTCCTCCCTTACCCAGCACTATGTGTACGCTTTTGCTATGTCTATGGGATAAGGATACATAGTAGTTATACAAGTACCCTAAGATTCTGTTTACATGTTGCATTTTTGTAGCTTAGGTTGGGTTCACACTACGTTTTTGCAACCTGTTTTTTTCATCTGTTTTTTGCAAAAAATGGATGAAAAAAAACGTATGCCTTTGTGTGCATCTGTTTTGATCTGTTTTTTCATTGACTTCCATTATAAAAAAAAAAAAAACGGATCAGTTTTTTTAAAGGACACAAAAATGAGGTTGACTACGTTTTTGTGTATGTTAAAAAAAAAAAAAAAACAGATGTTTGTTATAATGGAAGTCAATGGAAAAATGGATCAAAACGGATGCACACAAAGGCATAAGTTTTTTCATCCGTTTTTTTTTTTTTTCAAAAAAAAAAAAAAACAGATAAAAAAAACGAATTGCAAAAACACAGTGTGAACCCAGCCTTATTTGAATGAATTTTTACTTTGATTTTCCTGAAATTGCAGCTAAATGGCACCATCTTGCTGTGAAGGTGCAAATCACTGTAAGGGTATAAACCCACACACCGTATACGCAGCGTATTTACTGCTGCGATACACAGCAAATACGCAGCAAATACGCAGCAGATACGCAGCAGATTAGATCTAAATAACTGAACACAGCATCAAATCTAAACCATCAAATCTGCTGCGTATTTGTTGCGTATCTGCTGCGTATACGGTGTGTGGGTTTGTATGCATCATTTACCTGCATTGTGAGTTGGAAACATGGTACAAATGCAAAAATGTAAACACACACATCATTTGTGAATATAGGTCATGGCAATATTTCTCTAAGGCTGGGATTCCACATAGGTGTTCTGAATGTGTTTAAAATGCAATGTAAGACCATATACCCCATTTCTGGGGGTGGGATCTTACACTGTGTTTGGAACACATTCAGAATGCCTATGTGGATACCCAAGCTAAAAATGCACTTTGAATAAAAAAAATGCATCAAAACTTCAAGTTGTGTGAACTGACATCAGCCCACTTATGGGTTTTATGCAGTTCACTGCAGTAAAACACATGGGTTTTAACTTTTTTTTGTGAATCGGTACAATAAAAGTTTTTGTTTTACGGCTTTAAAAAATCTTTGCATTGCCATATTCTCATCTCTATGCCCTTTTCCCCATCCACAGAGCTGTGCGATGATCCACAGAGGTTTTGTGTGATGATCTGTAGTTATTATAAGTGCCATTTTGGTGTAGATGAGACCGTTTGAAAAAAATATTTTTTTCTAGGGTGTGAAGTGACCAAAAACACAATTATCATTTGGTAATTATTATCATGTATGGTATTCACCGTACAGGATAAATAACAATATTGTTATAGTCTGGACATCTACACACACAACAATACTAAATATGCATTCATCTAACTGACTCCCATACTGCCTCTTCCAGGTTTGGGGTTGTAACATTGCAGGCCCCCTCAACCAATCGGTGGCTGAGATGGTACACCGCTGCAGACACTGACTGTCTGGACAGATTGGTAGGGAGGTTTTTAACCACCCTCTCCCCAGGCATATACATAACCATTGAGAAGGATATGTGTGTAAAGTGTGTATTTACCAACCTGTTATACACAGGTTCTTTGAGTGTAAGTGATCAGTAAATGAATATATCATATAAATGCTCTGTTTACCTCTGTATCTACAGTATGAGTTAGTGGTAAAAGTCTATTACACCTTGCTATATCCAGATATGTAAGCTTTAGAGAATTTTTATACCTTTAAAGCAGATACTGTGAACATTAAATTTACAATGCAGTCATTAAAGGTTTTTTTTTTTTTTTTTTAACAAAAACATGGCCACTTTCTTCCAGAGACAGCACCAGTCTTGTCTCCAGTTCAGGTGTGGTTTGCAATTAAAGGGGTAGTGCGGCGCTAAACAATTATTCACCAAATAACACACATTCCAAAGTTATACAACTTTGTAATGTATGTTATGTATGTTATGTATGTGAATGGCCCCCTTCCCAGTGTTTCCCCCCACCCACGCTAGACCCGGAAGTGTGGTGCATTATACTCACTGCTCCATCCGTCCCTCATGCCGGCCCCCCTCTGCCGCGTCATAACTTTGCTCAGCCGCGATTAACTGAGCACAGTTATGCTCAGCCAATCGCGGCTGAGCTGCTGATGACGCGGCAGAGGGGGGCCGGCATGAGGGACGGATGGAGCGGTTTGGCCGGCCTCCCAAATACTACGTCATTGTCCCAAGATGGCGGACCGGGGTCGACACAAGATGCGGTGAGTATAATGCACCAACACTTCTGGGTCTGGCATGGGTGAGGGGAAACACGGGGAAGGGGGCCATTCACATACATAACACACATTACAATGTTGTATAACTTTGTAATGTGTGTTATTTTGTGAATAATTGTTTAGCGCCGCACTACCCCTTTAAGCTCCATTCACTTCAATGTTACAAAACCTGCACCCAACCTGGAGACAAAAGTGGTGTGGTGCTGTCTCTGAAAGAAAGTGGCCATGTTTTTGTAGCGCTGGATAACCCCTTTAAAGTGAATTTTCAACATGTCATCTAAACTGCACCTGAAATCTACAGTATGTCTATTCTGAGCTGTCACAGATTTGTAAAGCCCCCATTACACGGGCGATCTCTGGGAGAAAGTGAGCGCTATCTTGTCAGATCAGTGCTCGCTTTCTCCTCGATTCACGGTCACTGTTGGCACTATTACATGCACTGACAGTGGGTAGGAGATAGGGGCAGTCTGCTGCCGCTGCTCCTATTGTGCAGATTGTTGCTATCCTAGTCGTGCATGTCGGCCGACTGTTGTCTTTTATTACACAAAGCTATTATTGACCGTAATGGTCAATAATCGGCCAAATACGTCCGAAAATCGCTTTGTGTAATAGGGTCTTAAGGATGTCGCATAGGCAGCCTCAAATGCTACAAGTGTTTGTTCCCAATCATTGTAAACAGTGATAAGCCAAATAATCACATGCTTGTTTGTCGACTGATACATCTTTTTTGTAAACCTTATAATAATCATTTTTATAAGGTATTTGTCTCCTTCACAGAGACAGTCCTATCATTTTTAGGCAGCACATATCCTGGTATAAACAAGTGACCAAGCAGCGGCTGACATGAGGTCATTACCATATCTATATAAAAGGGCCCTAAGATAAGCTCCTGAGGTGACTCCTGTAAGAGAATGGTTTTCACAACTCTATATAAATGAGTTGCCATGTTCAATAATCCATATCATTCTGGTCATAAGCAGTCCTAAGGAAAGTACAGTAATACGCTTGAACGCTTTGGAACTCGAACTGCTTGGTATTCGAACAAAAATTTACCCAGAAGTAGTGTTTGGAATTCAAACTTTGCTCGGTTTTCGAACGTTTTTCGAACGTTTTTGCGAGCGTGAATGGTGGGTTGTACCTGGCGAGTTAAGCAGTGGTGAGGCTTCACATACAGTACAGTGCTGTATAAGACTGCTGGAGTGCATATACAGTGCAGTAGTAGTACAGGCAGTGCACCACCGTCTCCCATACATTACAGTGCTTGGATGGGGGGGACGCTATACAGTAAAGGATGGGTGAGGAGTTGGTGACTACTGTACTATAATTGCTGGTTCTGATGAACATTTCTTATGCTTAATGTCCTGTACAGTATATAGTGCTGTTCTGTACTGTACTGTAGTCATTATACTGAGCACTTATCAGTGTAATAAATGAGTATTGTAGGTAATTATTGGTGGCTGCTGGAACCAATTAATCACATTTACATTATTTCCTATGGGAAGACACTGCTCGGTTTTCAAACTGCTTGGTTCTCAAACTGCCTGCCGGAACCAATTAAGTTCGAGAACTGAGGTACCACTGTACATTGTTCGGTTACATAGTTCTCAGGTTGGAGGAGTCTAAAATGAGAAAAAAAGTCTGGTTTTATTCAGAAATAGCATCTTGGTCATTGGCGTTCACTAATATGATCGTATACATCAGTCCCTTTATCCCTCAGACACCAACATCTTTATATTCCAAAGTGGTGACAATATTGTTATAACTGTAGTATAAAGTATATTATCCACTGCCATATCTGGAGCTTTCATTAGCCGAGAACGTCCCCCGAGTTATCTGCACTATGTCACTCATCCAGCCTGAAAAGGGGAAATGTATGGCGTTGAGACCGCAAAGCCACTCTATTTAAACAGCTCCGGTAGCCTATAGAGAAAGAAAAGCTTGCTTCAGCACACAACATCCTTCACTGCACTTCTTTCTACAACAGTGAGGTTACTGCAAAGCAAACACAAGGGCCGCTAACAGCATTGTGTGCTTACTAGGAGATCCCCTCAGTGTTTACACGGGGTGCACTGAAGCTCATTGTGACCCAGCCTTGTGCAGCTGTGGTGACAACATTACTGATGTCAAAATAAAGTGAGGCCGGATCCAGGACAGGGCAAATGTGGCGTAAACAGGCTGCACGGGTAACATGGAAATGCTTCTGCAAACACTGTGTGACAGTCAGGTCTATGTGTGCTGAGCCCTGGACACAATACATACACACTGGCTGTTGGGGAATGAGAAAGCGACTAGTTCACATGACAAGAGCTGTAAAAGATAAATACAACCCAACAATTACTGTGGACAGATTATCATCTGAAAATAATGGCTTCTTATGTTCAACATATGTTAGGATCTGTGTCTGACGGCTCAACTTCCTAGAAAGCAATATTCATGTCACGGCCTGACCTAGATTTACTAGGAACCCTCATCTGTGGTGCAATGTTCAGTTCTGCAAGAACGCGTGTTTTCCTCTTAATGAAGAATATTTAACGACTCATATGTGTCCCTTCACCCCTACCCCTCCATGACCCGTAATCTTTAACTCAACAAGAAGAGCCTCTTCTAGAGTACCTAGGATAGTGTTATTTCAGACCCTCTCATGGTACCCTCAGAGACTATATCGGAGTAGAGTTTATCATGTCTAGAGTACTTTTCTTAAAGACGTTTGTAGAGATTGGGTTACTTCATCTCTGCAGGAAGGTCGCTTTCTATAGAATTCTCTATCTTCTATACTGTCCACAATAGGGAATAGGCATGTTGTACCCCACCTTTTGTCAAAGCCAAAGAAGGGAACAGACCTATGTTGTACACAACAGGCTTAGCTGGCATACTGGCATATAGGCCGATTTCGCTATTTAAAAAAAACGTCAGTTTATGCCATGATTTAACTAACTGCAATGGGAATGCTTGAAGTTAATGGGAAGACGGACATCCAATGCACACAGTGTATTGAATAACAGACATTTTACAACGGACGCCAAAATAATTATCATGATCATTATTTTCTGACGTCTTTTGCAAACAGCGGACGTTTTTTATTAGTTGTTCACACACAGTTTTTCTTTTGTCACCATTCATTTTTACTATTAAACTCAATGGACTTCTCAATTGAGTCACATCCAAAGTCTAATTAGTAACCTAAACTAGAATAATGTACCAATACCAGTCACTGCACTAAGGGGAGGCCAGGCTGCTAAATGATGTCCGTTATTTTAGACTCCGTTTTTTTAAACGGAGATGAAAAAACATTGTGTGAACATAGCCTTATTGTTAACCAAGGAGAGGCATATCTATAGTGTGGGGTCCATCCCCTTGAGGTCCCCTTATCATGATGGGATAATACACACCCATGAAATAGTATGCTAAGATCCTCATTTTTCTCTGACAACATTTTGCAGGAATGACTATGATGACTATGATGAAATACAAATAAAGAATGAGGTTTAACTGCTAAAGTGCTGGAGGAGGCTTTTACGTACATCTTACAACACTATAAAGTTCTTTCCATAGAACCATATAATCAGCGCAGCTCAGGGTTTAAGCTTTAGGTCTTGAACAAATAAGACAAATCCACAAACTTGTGGCTTATGCTGCTGCCAACTCCGTGTGAGATCTACAGTTTTATCTCTTGGTGTCAGTTCTACCATTGGTTACTGGGCAGTAAAGAGCATAAATGTCTCTATGACTTTGGCAGAAAGGTATCAGGCACAGACCAGACTGGATCAGTCAGCCAACCAGGCAGGATGGTGTAGGTCTGCCAAAATTCCACCAACAGTCCCTGGATGAATACTTATTAAGTGTGTGGAATTAAGGCAGTTTTACAACCACCAGCCCTGTGCCAGCTCCACATTCTATGTGATTCTGAGGTTTTTATGTGTTATACAATAATCAAACTATACAAAGAAAAGAAGAGGAAAATAAGCTTCCAGCAACCAGCACACCATCACTGTCACATTGAAGGGTTATGTCCACCTGAGCATTTTCGTTTCAAAATGGACAACAATGCTATAAAAAGAAGGCATACTCATCTGCCCTGATACACCACATGTACTATTCCTAAAAGCACTGGGTCGCCTCTGCGCTCTGCTTCTTCCTGTAGCCAGGGCTGTATTAACAGCTGCTGCTGCCCTAGGCACTAAACCTGAAGACGCCCCATCCTCACTCACCTATTGGCGATACCAGACCTCACCAATAACACTATACCCCCCACCCCCCTGGAAAATACACCAGATTTACTGGCAAGTCTAAACGAGAGAAGGGAAACTAAAAAAATAAAAACAAAAAAAATCGTTTTTTTCTATCCCCCTGCTCCCTGGTGCTGCCCCCCTGCAAGGTGCTGCCCTAGGCACCGGACCATGGGTGCCTAGTGGTAAATACGGCCCTGCCTGTAGCATTACATTTGGTCAGGTAATCCTCATTCAGTCGATCATTGTCCCCAGCAGTGACTCGGCTTAGCCAGTATGTGCCAGGCCTAAATTAAATGCCATAGAATACAGTAAGAAGGAAAGAGCAGCAAAGGACCCAGTACTTAGGCGAATGGCAGCTGAGGTGTATCAAGGAAAGGTAAATATGCCTTCTTTTAATTTTACAGCACCAGGAAAGCTCTTGATGTATACATCAAATGTAACCTTTGGACCCCATTTACCAAAGGTAAGCTAAAGAGTATTCTTTTTATAAGCGTTGATGTACAGTGGTGCCTTGGATTACGAGCATAATTCGTTCCAGGACCAAATCCACTCTTATACCAAAGCATATTTTCCCATAAGAAATCATAGAAATGCAGACAACTGGTTCTCCACCCCAGAAATAATTATTATTTTTCTAAATAACATGTAAAACAAATTAAACAAACATTTAGAAACATCTGAATGTGTCATATTATAAGTTACTGTACAGTATAATGTACAGTATAATCTGTATAGTAGTTACATAGTAAGTACAATGTATAGTAAATGCATAAACCTGAATAAAACAGCAGCTGTTTGTAGATACAGAATGGAGCTGCAGATCCCCATAATGCAGTAGCGTAGTACAACAGGCTAGATAGAGAAGCAGGGCTGCTGTCAGAGGTCTGTGTGGTCACATGACAGCACTAGGGAAGGGGTGTGTGCTCAGCATGGACCAATCCGGAAGTGAGAATCGTGGAGCAGTGCAGGAGGGCAGTGACAGAAACTTTTCTATTTAGCAGTGTGTATAGCTGAGTGTGAGTGCTGGCACATTATAGCAGTGTGTATAGCTGAGTGTGAGTGCAGGCACATTATAGCAGGAATGGAGAGGATGGGAAACACAAGGGCTGATAGAGACTGCAGGGAATATGAAGGAATGAGCAGGGCAGATGTGGGCACATACATGCAGCACACTCTGTCTGAGGAGAGAGGGGTTACAGCTTTGAAATGATTACCTCCACAGTCCTGTCCCCTGATGCAAACCTGAAGTGGATCTACTGTGATTTGGAAGGTGAGGGAGACTAACTGGTTCAGAGTACAGTGCTGTAGACCCCGCTATGCAGACCATGCCCCTCCCACCCAGTACAGGGAGCTCTTAAACCAAAGCAATACTCTTAAACCAAGTTACAATTTAAAAAAAAACCTGTGAGCTCTTCTTGCAAAGCGCTCTTAATCCAAGTTATTCTTAAACCAAGGTACCACTGTATATAACATTTTTCTACTGTATAGAAAGTGCAATATATAGCTATATAATGGCATACATTGGAGGAGAACACTGGGGCATACTTTCTACATACAGTACACCTGCACCATATAGAGGTGAACAGTGTTAAACTATCACCACAGTCCTGATTCTAAGCAGCAAACAATAGATCCCTCTGCATCCCTCACCTCTATGAGTGAGAATGGGATATAATGTGACAAGATGGATAATATATTTGAAAGATTAATCAATATTACTTGGGGAATATATTGAGACACATAGGAATATCAGTAGTCAGCTATAAAAGGATGAGGTTACACTGCTTGTACAGGTTACTGAACATTATAGTGATTTCTGTGTCTGTGAGCCAATGATGATGAATAATGTGTGCTATAATGATACTGGATGGGGGGGCGAAAATGACGGTGGCGTACAAGTATACATGCAATGATAAAGGCGTTTAGGTATAAATGCTAGTCATATGAACGATGCTGGCACCTGGTTCCATGTGGTCATAAACAACCGTGAAACGACCATGTCAGCACTAACAAAACTTTAGCTTTTCTTTACAGTAAAATAACTTACTGTAAGGTATTACTTAGAGCGATGGAGGAACTTAAGTCCTAACTATTGAACCAGTACGATAACTTCTCTTATTTAGGCTGGGTTGAGACTGTCACCTTCTCCATTACAGTATGCTTCATTTTGAAGTGAACTTCGCTTTTGTGTATGCACAAGAAAACAAACTAACAACAACAAAAAAACAACAAATATGTTTTTTTTTGTTTTTCATTATAATGTAAGTCAATAGAAATCAGATTGTGCTATATGGCATATAAGAGCATCAGTTAACAAAGTATACGTTTTTTTTTTCCTCTTCAAGTGTATAAAATGTACACATTAAATGGAAACTAAAACACAATGTGAACCCAATCTTATTTGTCTTAAACAATTGTCTTAATGCATACGCTTAATAATTTTAATATAAGAGGTGAATGTGAGAAGCAATGTAGCTTGCCAGAATCTGACAAGTACAGGAGCAGGGAAGAGAGGAGCGAAGAAGAGTTGTGAGATATTTTGTTTTGTTGCATTACACTGCCCTCTTCTGGACAAACCTAGAAACTTCAAGAAGAATGTTTTACAGAACGTTGTATGTGAGCAATATTATATGTTAGTGTAAATACTATATCCAGGCTATTACTTGCAAAACACACAGCCTATGGGAGCAAGTCCGGATCTCCATGCTTTTGTCAATGATGGAGAACAGAGACAGCTGAAACCCACATATGGTTCATAGATGCATTAATACATACACTGTTGGGACTATACCTAATAATTTTTTTTTTGTCATGGTCGTAGTATACATAACATTTAATTCTTTATATATATATTTGAGCAGGCAAAGAAAAGAAATATAAAATATATATAATACAGTAGTAGTAATACAATTCTAAAAGGATGTACCACAAGCACCATTAATACTAGTCTGAAATAAACCAATATACAGCAAAAATGTCTAAACTCGACAGTAATACAGTACAAATGCACACATTTCTTATAAACATGTATGAGAAAAGTCATATACAAAGTGCAGGCATATTCTACTTATACGCAGTATAAATGACTAAAGGTCTGTTTGCCATATAACCCAAAGTATAGGAGAAAAGCTTCAACGTGCAAAATCACCTGATTACAGCCCAGTGGCCATAAAAAATCACAGGTTAGGAAGAACAAACAAACAAACAAAAATTTAGGTAAAAACATGACCTTTGATCACACCAGATACAACATTTTGGCATTGCTGTCTTTCTTACACTTGGTACGAAAATGCTCTGACAATCTTTTGATTTAGTTCTTCCATGAGACATTCAATGCCTCCATTCCATAGCTTCCCCTCAATGTTATCGATCCTCCACCATGTCTTATTGTATGCAGGGCACACTTAACTTTCAGCAAAGTTCACTTTTTAATGTATTTTTTTTTCATTCCTTTCTTTAACCCCTTAACAACCGCGGGTGTAAATGTACGCCCCCAAAGCCCGTGGCTTAACGCAAATGGGCGTACATTTACGCCCACGGCTTCCCCAATCAAGGAAGATGGCCTGCCATAATGTATAGCAGGCCATCCTAACTTGTCGGCACGGGGGGTAATTAATCCCCCCCCCCGAGTTGAGGATCGCCGCTATTGGCTGATAAATTCAGATCAGCCAATGGCGGCGACCTGCAGCTTTCCGGGTCATCGGTGACCCGATGACCTGGAAAGCAATGGCGGTCGGTGCTGTCCGAGAACAGCACCGACCGCCATTACTTTTAAAAGTAATGGTGGCCACGGTGCCACGTCCCGATCGCCGTGATCGGCCATCCGGTGCCAGCCGGCCGTTCACGGCGTTATAAGTTGCCCGCAGCACTGATCGCACGCCCCTCCCAACAAGGTAATTATTGTGATACGAGCCAGTATTACAATGTCCCTATTTTAATAAGAGCACTGTATATAAACATTACACCGCTGGGATTCTTTTCTTCTTTTTAATTTTCATACAATTAAATAAAAGTTAAGTTTTAACCTTTGGGTAAACTAGGTATCGTGCCTCTGGCAATAAAGGAATTACTGTTTAGACCAGGGCGGGTTTTGTGAAGTCAACCATGCCTTGATTCTTTCTGCTCACATAGCACTTTCAAAGAGACTGCATCAATAACGTCCTCCTCCCCATCATTGCCCATTGCTGTACCAGTCTTTTTGGTTAAGTGTACTTTTTTCAGCACTATGTCATGGAATAGCAGAGAGGAGTGGGTGCTATCCTTTGGCTAGAGACGTAAGGAAATCCAGGTGTGATCACTGCTGGCCGACAGCCTGGTTCTGATCCTGCCCAATAAAACAGAAAAAATGAGAAACAGTGCAAACAGCAACAGCAGTTAGATCACTAAACCCCCTGAGGGGTAAATGCAATCAAAGCAGTTTTTGAACTCTATTTGAAAGTACGGGTACACTTTAATGAGAAGCGTTCCATCTTGGCCTTCATTCACACAGTCCGGTTTTGTTTGGTGTGCGGCAGGTGGTATAGGTTGAAGCTATCTCTTCACATGTCCTCAGTTCAGCCTGATGTTCTTTAGGTGTTGTAGATAGTTTATTTTTCTCATGTGGAACCAACATTCATATTGTTCTCTCTTATTTTCTTTTCAGCATACTTGTTTGGTTATAATGGCTTTTGAGGTCAGATAGCTTGTGTTTTGCTACATTTTCCCTTTGTTTTAATGCTTCATTACAGCAATACCCAATTTATATAGTTTTTGTTTTACTACTTATAAATGCTTTGAATCACCATATTCTGAGGGACTCAACTTTTCATTTATGGCTTTCACCATGCAGGATCAATAATGAGATATTTTAATAATTTAGAAAATCACGCACAAGCATGTTTAATAGTGATGAGCGAGTACTAAAATGCTCGGGTGCTCGTTATTTGAGACAAATATTTCCCGATACTCGGGTGCTCATTTCGAGTAATGAACCCCATTGAAGTCAATGGGAAACGCGACCATTTTTGCAGGGGACCCAAGCTCGGCCCAGGGAAGGTTGTGTGAAAACCTGTCAACCTCAGAAAAGGATGGAAACACCATGGAAATTGACAGGAAACAGCAGGGGCAGCATGTATGGATGCCTCTGAGGCTGCCTAATCGCACCATTACGAAAAATTCTGGGCAACAGCCTGTCAGTGAGAACACCAGGAACTATTAAAACAGAGGTAGCATATAAACCACCCTGTAGATTGGCTGCAGATGACAAAAGATACTGGTCACACTAGTTTTTGGAGGTTGTCGTATAGTCTGTGGGTAAGTGCTGCTATATGGTGTATGCCACCTCTTACACAGGACAATCAGCAGTGAGCTTGGATATGGCTGCACTAAAAAATAAAGCAACCCTGCTGACTGGCTGCAGATGACAAAAGAAACTGGTCACACTAGTTTCTGGAGGTTGTTGTATAGTCTGTGTGTAAGTGGTGGTATATGGTATATGCCACCTGTTACACAGGACAATGAGCAGTGAGGTTCTATGCAGCTGTGCTACAAATCACAGCAATACAATGTACAACAACAGCAGCAACAGCCACAAAAAAATATAATAATACTGAGGACTTCTTAGGGGTCTGCATGCAACACCTGCTGTCCCCTTTCTGCCAGCAGTCGATCATCACAGTGTGCAGCTAAAATCGTGGTAGCTGCACTGCAAGTCCCAGCCAGCAGTCTGGAGTAATAAAAAAAAAAAAAAAAGATTTTAAGCCCTTACAAGAGCTGTTGAATTATTTCTATAGTGTCCCTGCCTACTGGAACGCTGGCCCAGATACTTATATGCCAGGGTCATCTGATTTGGTCAGCCAATCGCTGCTATCGACATGTAGGGTTTCCACGTGATGCTACGAGCTCCCAAAGACTATCCTGCATGATGATTGGCTGAGAAAAAGCCGCCAAACATGCAGGAGGAAGATGCCATTGTCTCGAGATGCTCGTCCGAGTACCATCGAGTACCCTAATACTCGAACGAGTACCAAGCTCGTACGAGCATGCTTGCTCATCCCTAATGTTTATGTATTAGTTTTCCATTTTTTTTTATTTGGAAAAGTGTGGGAGGCCATTAGGGACCATTTACACAGAAAGATTATCTGCCAAAGATTTAAAGCCAAAGCCAGGACTGGATTTGAAAAGAGGAGAATCTCAGGCTTTCCTTTATGACCTGATCTCTGTTTATAGTCTGTTCCTGGCTTTGGCTTCAAATCTTTGGCAGATAATCTTTCTGTGTAAATGGACCCTTAGCCTGAGCTGTCCATTACTGCTGTGCTTCTACTGCTGACTACTTTGATGCCTATGCCATTGTTATGACATATATCTGAATAATTTTATCTGATAACAATCTTATCTTATGGAATCTGGCAAGGGGTGAGATATATATTAGGCAGCATGTGAACAGACGGTTCTTGAAATTACTTTGCTGAAATCAAGGAAAAGGTAGATGTAAGGATATGAACAACTATGACAAGGACCAAGTTTTGAAGACTAAACAACTTGGCTAAAACATCTCCTAAATGGCATCTTGTGTGTTTGGGGGGGGGAGAAGGGATTGTACCGACGTTGTACCTACCAAAAGTGTCCCAAAGAAAAACAGGGTCATGGATATGACAGTTATCTAGGTAAAAAGTGTAATTCAAACACTAGGGGAAAAGGAAACCTTAGGGAAAGCAGTGGGAAATGTTCCGCTGGGAAACCTTGATCCTGGCAATCATGTGGATGTTACTTTGACATGCACCATTAATTTAATTCATTACAGATAAAGTACAAGAGGGCAAGGCGTTGACCTGGCCTCCAAACTCCCCGGATAGCAATCTGATCGAACATCTATGAAATTTGCTGGATTAAAAAAACTGTGTGTGTGTGGGGGGGGGATGATGGTTGGATATAATTTACACTGGGTTTGGTGTACGTTTCTGGCAGAGTTGGAGACAAAAACTGTTGGATAAATAGCTGTTTGGTTGGCAGTAATTTTAAGCATATGGCCAATGTATATTTGCAAAAAACAATGTAGTAACACGCTGTTGTCAAGTGAAAACCATTATAAAGAAGTGCTCCCTCCTGTGGTCACTGTTGCATTCCAATGGTACAGTTTAAATGTAGAGTTTTATGCATTATGTATGAGAAGAGCTACATTTCTCAAGGAGACTCTATATCTTCACTTTACTAACTGAAGAGCTTTGGAATCATTTCAATTATTTCTTGATATGGTTGGAAACACAGACATTTAGAAAGGGTTAAAAAGCGGAGCTTGGTTAACTCCTTCTTTGGCTTGGTTCTCACACAATGATCTAATGTTGGTTATTACAATTTTAGCCTTTTCTGGGATCAAATTCCATACATCTAAAGTAAGTAAAAGCAAGTAAAACATTCTTGTTTACATTCAGAATCTAAAAAGCTAATACTTCTCACTACAAATGTATCCAGGCTAAGCAATCCTCTACGAATAAACAGGTGGGACCCTATAAGGCTAGGATTATGGCCGTTATTTGCCCTTATTGTTACATTATGGAAACATAGCCGACATCTGCCTTTGTACATCAGGTGTCTTGGCAGGTGTCTTTAAAGCATTCTGGTAAGCAATTGCTTCAGACATTGTGAAGTCACATGTCTTAGATGTATACATCGAGAGGATTTTTACTTTTTAGGATACCTTCCTGATTATGCCTTCAAGTTTTTTTCTCCATTAAGTGACGGAGCTCTATATTTTCCATTGATCACAAGGAAAAGACTGCTTGGATGTGTTTAGTTACATACAGGCCATATTTTTACTATTAGGCTATGGTCCAAATTTGGGAACATAGCGGGGAAAGGTGGCTGTCTCGTAATATAGATGGCTGATCATGATTATTACTAGCAGCTGTCTATACTACAAGAAGACCACCTCTCCCTACTATGTTTGTGAAGTGGGAACATAGCTTTAAGTTGTGTTCACACATAACTTTTCATAACTTATTTCAGCTCAATATACATGCCAAAATACTTGCAGAAAAATGGAGGCAAAGCAATTGGTTTCCCATGGAAATAGGCACCATAGTTCACACTGTGAATTGCAGATTTTTGCTCAGTATTTTGCCACCAAAACCAGGAGTGGATTAAAAACACAGAAAGGATCTGTTCACACACTGTTGAAAATTAGTGGATGACCGCCATTTAATGGCAAATAGTTGCTGTTGTTTTGAAATACCGGCTGTTATTTGCCATTAAATGACGGTCATCCACAAAACTTCAACAGTGTGTGAACATAGCCTTTCTGTGTTTTCAATAAACTCCTGGTTTTGGTTGCAAAATACTGAGCAAAAATACTGTGTGGGAACATAGCCTTCTTTTTTTTTTTTTTTTTTTTGGACAAACATTTACGATACACTGGAGTAAGAGACATGTTACCAATTCCAATGTTATCACTTGAGATACAAGATACTGACTGGCCACATTGAATGAGGGTTAGTTGGCATCCATAACTACAATAAACATGTGGTCCAAACGTCTAAAGTATGTGGCAGAAATCCAAGGCTACCCTTGTCTACCCCAGTATTGTACAGCATATGTATTTTCCCTGGGGAAAAATAGAGAATGTGAACATAGTACTTTACAAAAATAAAATTAGCGTTACATATTTCATAGCACAAATTATGGTTGTGCCAAACTGGATACTTTCAAGGCAGTGAGTATACTGTATGTGATAGGAACAATAACAGAGCCAATAGTTTACAGCGGCCACCTACAGTCTTCGCTTGGCTTTTTAAATACCTTTTAGGATAGGGCAAAATAATGAGGAAACATTTTCTGTTCTAGCATAAAGCAGTGATTTTTGGAGGTGTTTGCATACCGATTGCGATCGTATTACGAGTTGTGCTTAGGTGTGTAGTTGCACTATATGCTTCACTACAGCAGAATTACGTATGTCGAGTTCCCTCCATGAGACTAGTGCCACGCACATACTACAGTTAGTGACATTGTTTGTCTCTTGTCTAATGGCCTTTTGTTCCAAGGCAAAGAGAGAAAGCTGCTGCTACAGTTCTCGTCATGCAAGAGTTTCTCTTTTAAAAAGATAAATCATATTTGCTTACATAAGTATATCACCTGCTCTCGAAAATGTCTGCTGAATGGTGATTTACTTATTGACATTTACAGGTGGAGAAAGGTCAACTGAAAGCCTCCCCGCTGAGAGAGACAGAAAAACATAGGTGACGTTTCGCCTCCAGCAGGATAGGAGCTGAGAAAGAAGAGCAAGACAGGTACTACATAATACAAGAAAATAAAAATCAACAATTTATTAGCGGGAACCGCTACAGAGCAATGTAAGCAGTCAGACTATCTATACCTAAATGCGTTTTATTGCTTTGAAGTTTTATAGGAGGTGTGGCCGGACTTCATTGCGTTGTAGTGCCCCAGCCACGCCTCTATGACACTTCAGAGCAGCAAGAAAAAGCATTTTTTTTAGGTGTTTATAGCCCCAGACAATTATAGGTATAGATAGTCTCACTGATTATACAGCTATATTAGTAGTTTGGGACATATTGCTGTTGAAATTGTTCTGAAGGAATATTGGAGCATGTGGAAAGAATAGGTTTTTGCAAATGCCATAAATTAGATGGCGGTACCAGATATGCTTTATAGGAAGAAAATACGAAAAATGACTCTTACAACAATAATTTTAGGGTAGCTTTCCTTTAAAAGGGTATTCCTATCTATAGAATAGGGGCTAACTAGGTGTCCGACCACCAGGACCCCCACCAATCCTGTGAATGAGGAATCAATTGCTCTGTAATGAACAGAGTGCTCTCCTGCATGGCCAGTGCTCCATGTATTCCCTATGGAGACACAGAATGCTTTAATGTTCAGCACTCTGAGGCATTCGATTGGGTTCATGTGAAGCCGACCTATCGGCATTTGACTCTGGGTGGCTGGAGAAGATGACCATAACCATGTTTACCAGGCATTCCTAAGACTGCATCCATTTTCTCACGCCACCAAGAGTAAAATGCCAATAGTTCGGGTTTACACAAACCCAAACTTACTGTAAGTTCGTTCAGCCCTACTGATGAGCTATACATTGGATAGCTCCTAAGTCACTCATCAGCGCCCACACTACAGAGTCATTAGGGCCGGAAGCAGCTTGTCTCTGTTTACTGTGTTACGGTGGTGACCTGTAATTGCAACTCAGGTCCTGTTTAAGGGAAGTTTCAGTCTGGGTATAACAGGATACACTGTTTAGAGGTGGACATTTACTACAGTTACTACTGCTGTATCTAAAATCTGTTTGCTGTAGTCAGTGTAGACAAACCTCTAGGAGGTAAGCTGTTTGAACTTCAGCTATATTCTATCTGCTACGCGGCGATTGTGCCAGTTTGCTGGTCATTTTTGTAAGTCATTATTTGACTCTTGATGATACCCCACAAGTACAATATCTCCCTATTGTATGAAACACACAGGAAGGGGCCAATGTTATGGGGGTAGTACGGGGCTGGGGCCGCCCTTGTTAGGGCTTTCACCCAGCTGAATCCCTGAGCAGGTAGTGGTAGATTGATGCACCTATTAGAGGGGACAATAATGATCATCTTCCTCTATTTTCTGATGCAACCTGCCTCTACACTGCATGACCAATTTGAGGGACATATATCATTCCATTAACCATGTCTGAAACTCAATAATTGTTATTACCTTAAGTTTGACTAATTGATGGTGATTATGTGACTTGGTCATTCTTTGTATGGGTAGCTTTTTAGGCGCTGTGCTTATGGTGGTGGAGGTGGACACAACGGGTGTCATTTGTATTTTTATTGCATTCATTAAAAAGTTAGGTTCTACTTTTTGATAACTTGTAACTGAACATGAGTAATTTGTTTAAAGATAAGATGCTCTGACGAATATCACATTTACTCAAAGTCTCTCCTGCAAAGAGAAAAGTGTTTTATGAGTAGATTCACAATCATGTATGGAAACTGTTGCATTAAGTGGAAACATACATAGCTACAGCAGTCAGTCTGGCCAGTCACATGTGAAATGACTGATTTCAGTATTTTAGTACTTTATTAGAAATATACAATTTAGTTCAATTACAATATTTCATCAATGATTATGAGAACGGCAGCCACACATTTTATCCAAGAGTAATTCTTGTGTTAACACCGCCATCTTGTGGGCAAACCCAAAACTGTCATTCCTTTTACTCCCAGTTAAGTTGTATAAAACTAGCTTTATTACAAAATATGTAATATGAAACACAACAAAATCTGCTTGTAGAAACTTTATTGCTTTTGTAACAAAGATATACAGTATTTCAAATAAAAGACATTTTGAACAAAACAGTTATGTTCCCACAGGCTTTAAAATTATACACATATTTACAGGCAAATGTAACCTAGTACAGGTCAGACACAAGTAGTCAAGTATTAAGAGTAATACTGGCAAAGCTGATCATATTAGTGGTGGATTTATAGCATTGTCTAGGGATCTGTTCTCTTTTAGGCAAAAGTAAAAGTATGAACAGAAAGTTTAGATGGTCTTTATGCATACAAGTGCCTAGCCCATTTGGGTTGGATACCTTGCTATACTACAGAACAGTACAGAATCAGAGATATAAATCATTGGAATAACAATAACCAAAAGGTAGATGATGGATTATTTAAACATAGTAATAATAAATAGTACATTACATTATTTTTTCCTGAGTAACCAAAGTAAGCAAATTACAAGGCAAGGAAGTAAACATAGTGAAAAATCCAGTGTATGATGGGGAATGTACAGCTCGGCTGTGTGGGGCAGTGGCTATTTGATCATGTTATGTCTGCCATAATTCTGACAATCTCTCTAGAGATAGAGATAGAGTTACTGCATCAATAATCAGATCTGTAGACATCAGACATCAATAATCAGATTGGACATTAAAGTTTGGTGCCAATGGTAAAATAAAAACTAACAACGCTTTGATCATTTGCATCTTCTGCATAGACATCTGACTAATAACTATCTATGTCACAGTGTTTGTTGAATTGTGAGTTGTGGCAGTCTAAAAAGATAAAACAAGGTATCTGATCGCGCTCCTCTAAATTGCGAAGTCCTCAGGGCGTTGGCTTGAAGTATTGCCTATTTATTCTCAGGCTGTGTGCACTATGGTTAACCCTCTCACTACAATGGAGTGTGGAAGATATATATAGAGACACAAATAGTATATATTAAATGATAGATATTATGTTTAGCATAGATAGTAGCGTTCCCCTAATCACAGCAGTATACTCTCCAAGGTCAGTTTGTATACTTATGAAATGGAGCAAAGATAAACACACTCACCCTCTCACTGTGATTACATAGCAGAGTCCTGATGTGCTCTGGTAGTACAGCAGTTTTTGTCTGTTGTTCCAATATACAAGACGATACTCGGTTTGCTGTTCTAATCCTCTGTGATGGCTAGCAGTCCTTGATCCTCAGTTCTTTGCGTCCGGAGGAGCACGTCCTGGCCGGTGACGGCTCTGCTATCCGGTACTTTTGTAAAACAGGTAAGTCTCTCAGAAACTCAAAGTCTCAGAAGTTCAGTGTGACGTCACATCTACTACTGGTTCCTGAAAGGGTCAGAATACCTCCTTGAGAAAGAGGGGCGTCCCCCTGGAAACATGTCGGAGGTATTCTGACCCTTTCAGGAACCAGTAGTAGACTGAACACTGAACTTCTGAGACTTTGAGTTTCTGAGAGACTTACCTGCTCTACAAAAGTACCGGATAACAGAGCAGTCACCGGCCGGGACGTGCTCCTCCGGACGCAAAGAACTGAGGATCAAGGACTGCTAGCCATCACAGAGGATTAGAACAGCAAACAAAGTATTGTTTTGTATATTGGAACAACAGACAAAAACTGCTGTACTACTGGAGCGAATCAGGACTCACAGTGAGAGGGTGAGTGCATTTATGTTAGCTCCATTTCATAAGTATACAAACTGACCTTGGAGAGTATACTGCTGTGATTAGGGGAACACTACTATCTATGCTAAACATAATATCTATCATTTAATATATACTATTTGTGTCTCTATATATATCTTCCACACTCCATTGTAGTGAGAAGATTAACCATAGTGCACACAGCCTGAGAATTAATAGGCAATACTTCAAGCCAACGCCCTGAGGACTTAGCAATTTAGAGGAGCGCGATCAGATACCTTGTTTTATATTGTTACCATTGCGAGCTACATGCAAGTAGTAGCTCTACACTGATACGCAGCCCCAAACATAGAGTGGACAGCGCTATATAGTGCACCATATTGTACTTTTGCAGTCTAAAAAGACACAAAGGGGGAATTTAACAAGACATGGAAGCTGGAAAAAAAAAAAGTTAATTAGCTAATTTCTTCAACTTTTCTGTGTTTTAGCCACATTTGCAACTACTCTAACAAACACTTTAGTATAAAAAAAAATGGTGCGGATTAAGTGTGGTCATTTTTAGACACATTTATTATATGTAACTTATTCAGCAGTAATGTATGCCCATTAGCCATAGGGGGGTTATTTGGGCAAGGATGGTTTGAGATATGTTGCAGGGGCTTCAGGAAAAACAACAAAAAAAGTATACTTACCCAGCCCGCTCCCCCAGTGCTGAGTGTAATGACTGGTTGAGCTGGCATTTTCTGTCTGCATGGCATATCACAAGGACCAGGAAGAAGAGGACAGCAGTGGTGACCAGCAGCAATGGGAGAGTGGGCCAGGTAAGAACACACTTTGCTATTTTCCCTCCAACCTGAGCAACATTATCAAAAACCCTCCCAACAGGGCATAACCCCTTTAAAAACTACAGACAAATTAAGTGAATTACATTGGTTATTTTGTGACAATCTGTCAAGGGGTGGGATACAGAGGTTGCAAGTTAACAGTTAGCTCTTGGGAGTTGACATGTTATAAAAATAGACAAGTGTTGTGTTAGGATCTGAGCAAATTGGCCAATAGCAAAACTTTGATGGCCAGATGCCCGAGTCAAAGGATTTCCAAAGCAGTAGGTCTTGTGGGGTTTTCCTTACATGCAGTGGTTAGTTCCTACCAAAAGAGGTCCAGGAAAGGAGGTACCTACAATGGGCATGGGACCATCTGTGATGGAACATGAAATAATGTTGGAAAGTGGCCTTGCCTGATGAATCCCATTTTCTTTAACATTATGTGGATAGCTGTGTGCGTGTGTCACAAACCTGGGGGATAGATTTCCCCAGGATGCACTATAGGAAGAAGGCAAGTCTGCTGAGGCAGTATGATGCTGTGGGCAATGTTCTGCTAAAATCATACGTCCCGGCACTCATATGGATATTACTTTGACACATACTACCTACCCAAACATTGTTACAAACCAAGTATAATATATCATGGCAAATGTAATCTCTAACAGCAGTGGTTTTTTAAAGCAGGATAATGCTGCAGGCACTGTTTAGTAATCTGATCTACAGAGCATCCTCCTTGTAACTTACAGGAATTGTAGTATCTGGAATTAAGAAATTAGCAGTAGATGCTTCAAGACACCTTCAGAGGTCTTCTGAAATCCATACCTTGATGGATCAAAGCTGCTTCAACAGTACAATGGGGAGCTACACTATGTTAGATAGGTGATTCTACAGAGGTTTCCTGGGCTGGGAGGAATTTTTGGCTAATGCATCCCAAAGCAGTGAAAATAAATTAAGAGCTATACTCCTGGAAATAAGCTGCAGTACCGCACCCAAACTGGGGACAAATGTGGCACTGTTTTGGGGAGAAATGATATAAGCCATGCTCCTGATGATGTTCTTTGCAAAGTGAAATTAGTTGAGGGGCAAAGAAGCTTTAGGGTACAAACACACACACCGTATACGCAGCGTATTTACTACTGCGATAGGCAGCAGATACACAGCAGATTAGATCTAAATAACTTAGGGTGACTCTTGCCTATCTGACCCGTTTTCTATATTGTAGGACTACATATGGGGATCGTTTTTATTTCTCTGTCCAATACCTAAACCACAGTGTGTGTGATGTGACTTGTTATAGGGACTCTACTTGGACAGTTTTGCTATATCCCAATATTATTCATATGGTCCGGGGTCAGTGTGGTTTTATAGATCTGGCTGGTACGCCGGCAGGTCTTATGTTGACATTTTAAGTGGTTTTAATGTAGGGTAATGTTTGGGGTTTGTCTCCCTTATTGCTTTACTCCTGCATAGTCTTTTTGTTATGATATTTCTATAATGTTTTAAATAAAGTATTTTTTGTGATGTGCTACCTCTTTGTGCATATGCTTTTTTCTTCTTGGGGAGTTATAGATCTAAATAACAACACAGCATCAAATCTGAACCACCAAGTCTGCTGCAGATCTGCTGCGTATCTGCTGCGTATACGGTGTGTGTGTTTGTACCCTAAAATGTAGCACTTGGTCACTAGTATTGTTCTATTAGCTACTACAGTATAGGCAGGGCCTGTGTGGGCTGGCATATCCATACACTTCATTTACTGGTGACATTGACTGTGTTTTTATAGTGTCACATTGATCTTCATGTTAAGCTTATTCTTTTATTGGGTATTAATAAATGTTACATTTTAATAATATGGTCACGTCTAAGCTTTGAGTGCGTCATTGGCTGCATGGGGCCCCAAAATTTCTGATGGTGGCCACGTCTACATGAATAAAATGCAAAAGGAGAGCGTGGGAAACTGGGCACAGACTGGACGGCAGCAGCAGGAAGTCAGGTCAGGTGAGTATAGGTTTTCTTTTTTAATTTCATTGCACTGGGAGACATTTGCAAAAAAACCTTCTAGCCTGGAACATTCCGTTAATGTTTTCATTGATTGGTGTATACAACAATGAAAAGATAATTCCCTATAACTGTAGGGTTGCATAAAGAAATAACCAGATATGACTGCTATTCTATAGATTCTTCTAAACAGACTTCCTTATATTACGACTGGAAGTACATACAGTACATTAAGGGGCTACATAAATAACAATTATCTAATTTAATGTTTCTGTAATGAACAATTCCTTTGGCACAAGAAATGTTTCAATAATAACAGACATAACATGTAGAACAGCTCCAATGGGCTTTGGTTAGTCATAGCATATATTAAAAAGCTAAAGCATAATATTAAGAAGTGTTCTGGTATTAGAGCCATTAACAGGTTATACTGGTTTTATATGGGAGTTATAGGTTCTGTTTTAGGATATTGTTCTAACAATGTGCTACTTAGAATACAGCGTATCCACTTTCATAAGTTGGAGACACAAAGTACCATCTTTCCAGTGCTTTATTTTTAAGTGATGTACTGAAGCTGGACTGTACACTAAACTGTATATTAACATACAGGAAAGGTTGCATCTGCTTAGAAACCCTTTAAAGTGTAGTAATTTAGTATTCTCGATCTGAAACACAATATAAGGACAACATTCCTTTTCATAGTAATACTATTGCATTGTAGATACATATCCTCTAGTGCAGGTTTATCAAAATTAACAAATAAATTAGCAGCATACAAGGGAATTATAAAGATAATGTGGAGCTTAAGGTTATGTGGGACTGTAGGATTGTGTCATGGTAATATGGAGATAAAATAAACCAGTAACAATGTCAGGATTCCATGCGTACTAAATCAACAACAGAATGTAAATCAGTTCGGATATATTCATTTCATCCTCCTTCTTACTGACTTGTATCAGTTATAACATTGGGAATTATATAAAAGTCTTCTCTTGTGCTCTTCTCCTCTTTTACCTCCTGTCGCTATCTCATTCATAAGTCATTACAACACAGCGAGGCAATATGAGGCATGTTATGACTGGAACTCCCTAGGTTCATAACTAGGATGAAAGCTTGGAGTAACTTGGTGGTGAGAATTTGCGCTTCAAGTACTTCAAAATGTAGAGGGGAAGACAGCTGACAACTGTGATGGCCGATACTTTCCACAGAAAGGCTAGCGTTGTAATAAATGCAACATCTGTGATATGGAAAGGAGCAACAGGTTTAGTATTAGAGTAACTGAGAAGCCAACACAAACAACATGCTGAATATAGTAACATTCTATCTCAGAAAACATTTTACAAGTCATAAGCCAAAGCTTTCAGTAGTGGGGGGTCTGGGTGCTGGGACCCGCACCCACCATTAAAATCAGCAGTAACAATCACATAGCTGAGTGCTCTATCAACCCACTGTCTCCCTTTCTATGGAGCCCATTTTCATGAGACAGCAGGAAGACACATCGCGCAGCCACATACTTTGCCCCACTGTTCTATGTTCTATTGCTCAGCTGGGGTCTCAGCACCCAGTCCCCCAATGTTGAAAGCTTTTGATATGTCTTCATGTCATTTAATAAGGTTTTATGAAATGACAATCACCAACCAATTGTCCTAGATATACAAAAATGCTAGGCTATATGAGCCAGTCATTGGTCCTTTATTTGCGTTTACGTCAATGTCTGTTTTTTTCTTGAAATACATTTTGTGAACAAGTTCAATGCTCTTTCTAAAGTCAATGAAATGCATATTAATACATAAAAGGACAAGTTGTTAAAAAAAATGGGCTCGATGAGAGAGGTGAAGCATTAAGAAAGCTCAGAATAGACCTTTGTGCCACAGCAGACAACAGAGGGTCTTCACAGGCACCTGATGGGAAGACTTTCTTATCTCTTCTACTCAAAAAGGTGGCACTTTTTCCCCAGATAATTCTATTCATTCTGATTTAATTTGAATACAGGCAGTGCTTACATTAGACAATTTGATGCATGAATTTACCTTAAAGGGTTGTCTGGGATAAAATGATATTTAGCCATGCTGCTGGGGACATGCCATTGATATATACTTACCTGCCAGGTCCCGGGCCGCCCGCTCTCTTCTGCTGTCAGCAATTCCAAAACATCTGGTGACATGCAGCTCCTACCAGAAATGTAAGCTCAGCATAGACGCTATACTGTCTACATGTATACTGAGCTGTCATTTCCAGAGGGAACGGGGACATCACAAGATGTTTTGTAATCGTTGACAGTGGTGGAGAGCACATGGCCCAGGACATGACAGCTGCGGCGGCAGCAGACAGGTAAGTATATATCACTGACATGTCCCCTGCAGCATGGCTTAAATTTTTTTAACTCGGACAACCCTTTTAAAGTATTAAAGGACAACTCCCACGAAAATTTATTTTAGCTTATTTAACACACATTACAAAGTTATATAACTTTGTAATGTGGTTAAATACCCGGTCTGGCCCCCTTCCCCCACTTTCGGACCCCCGACCCCCCCCGCCCGGAAGTTAAAGAATATATACATTACCTATTACGATCGTCACGGTCCTCTTCTCCCGGGCGGCATCTGGTGACGACGACGTCAGAGCCGGGGGGCGGTCCGGGTCTTCTTCCTCCTCGGCGTCTTCATAGAGAGTGAATGGGACGGAAAAGGCTGCTGGTGCACATGCGCACCAGCAGCCTTTTTATTGGCTGGAGCGCATCACATGGCTTCCAGCTTGCTCAGCCCTGATTGGCTGAGGTTGCTGGAAGCCATGTGATGCGCTCCAGCCAATGAAAAGGCTGCCGTTGCGCAAGCGCACTGGCAGCCTTTTCCATCCCCAGGACCCGGAAGTCAGAGACATCGCTGGACGCTGGACGGCGGTGATGGTGAGGCGGACGGCGGGCGAATGGAGTGGCGATCGTCACCGGAGAAATGGTGAGTATGGTGTCTGTGTGTGTCTGTGTTTTTTTTTTTGGGGGGGGGGTCCCACGGGAGTTGTCCTTTAAACAGTTATTTTATAAGGTATAGTCTGTTACACAGGGATTGTTATGGCACCTGGAACGGTACTCCCAGGACTCCCGGGCTCGTCCTTCTGAGAAAAGTAAAACAAAAATAAAGGGACAAAGCATTCAGCTGAGTGCTTTTGTCCTTCAATTCTAGTGTTGGTAAGGTCTCAGCTGCTGGACTTTTTTCATGTCACTATGATGAGTTAGAGGTTGTATAAAAGTTTGAGTACACTTTAATAAACATGGGACATGCCTTAAAGATACCATAGAAGTTATGATCAATAGAACAATAAGCGGTAAATAGTTTTCCTTACACTATAATAATAGGATGTACTTGTACTTCACATAGAAATAACCTGAACTGTGCCACAACAAGTACACTTAATTGACACAATCTCACCTACCTAAGAAAGCTCCCAATGAAACTCTACCAAGGCCTGAATGGGATAAAGGAGAGCAGCAGAGAAAAAAAAGAAGTTACAGAGATGTTATTAAGCCAGGAAAATATATGTCACAGGTTAATCCGTATTAGTTTAGTTTCACACTGCGTTTTTACATCCACTTGACTGTTTTCCTTTCAGTACAATTAGCTTTAAAGTACAGAAAAAATTTATGTACCTCAAAAAAGCAACAAAAAGTTTCAATCTGTTTAATTTTTTTATTATGTAAATCAATAAAAATCAATGGAAAACGGATTCTGGAGTATGGCATACAACAATGTCCGTTTTTGCATTCTCTTTTTCCTTTAAATATATATATTAAACAGACAGTAAAAACACAGTGCGAACCCAGCATTAGGAGTCTGAGATGTATGAGCAATAACATATTGAAACAACAGAAATAATAAACTACAGGACAGAAGACAGAAAAATCACACTTACCAAAGTATTCATTAAGGAATGCAAGTGATGCCACGTAACAGCCAAGGCTGGAAAATTCGGCTACAACCATTAGCCAGTGCCATGTCCTTATAGTTAATGCAACCATTAGCAATTCGGTCAAAATCAAGGCAGTGAAGGAGATTGCGACGACATGGACAAATTCAGACTCGAACAGCAAGAGAGCTCCATACATTAGTATGCCGCCTATGGTACAAAGATATGTGTATATGTTAAATGTATAAAAACCCAATGTTGTAAAAAGGAATCTGCCATCATTTTCACAAGCTTAAGCAATAAGTATTTAGGGTGGTCCTTGACAGCTTCTCCCCACTATACTGGCCTTGGATTATAGATCTCGTCCTATATATAAACAGGTGGGGTAAAGAGAAGCCGCCGGGGACTGCCCTAATGACCTGTGGTTTAGGCAGCATGACAGGTTTACTTTAAATTTTCCTCCCAATAAGGCCGCAGCATCCAATATAATCTGTGCAAGGTTCTTTTTCTATCTGCATTCTGAATTCAGTTTTTTTGTTCCGTCAAGGTGTGACTAACACGACAGAAACAAACAAGAGCCTGATGAGCTCTATCATGGTGTCCAAAAATTTACTGGGAAAAAACATTTCTGCATGTAGAGCTATCATATCTGTCTAATGTGATAGCGCTAATTTAAATATAAGGCTTTATTTACACTTGTATTAGTTCTTTTATGTCATCTTTTGGAGGTCACAATAGACAGTTGAACAAAACAGAAACAGTTTATTAGTTATATGACAAAAGTCCAAGAATAGCTAGATAACAACCATCGAATATAATGAATGGCATTTCACACTTGGCGTAGACATTTACCATAGGTAACACCACATTATTTCTGATGAGGCCTTAATACAGAATAGCCCTAGAGAATGCTATGCTAATCCCTCTTCATCTAATAACTACATTGTAAAAAGTCCTAATCTTAATTTTAAAGTAACTGGCTAAAAGCTGTAAGTGACAAGTACAGTGGATTGCCATCTGCCTGGGACTCTTAGCAAAAAATCCTAGCAAAAATTTACATTGACAGCAGGAATTATCTCAGGGCTTCAATCTGAAAAGATGTTTTAGTATATACTGTATAGTTTACTAGAGCTCCAGTGGGCTACACATCTGCATCCATGACAGGACCAGGACACATTTGTGTTGACAGGAAGAAAAAAATGAAGGTTCCTATTCATTATTAACAAGCAAATATCTTAAAAACTATAAAGTATATTTTTAAATTGTATAACTTTTCTTTATACAAAGAATAAGAATCATTTGTGGGAAAACTGTAATAGCTCCTTAGAATTGCTAATTTTCATATACAGATTGAATGACAGTAAACAGTCGCTATCAATAAACCAGTACCCAGTTATATAGAACAAGCACTCTGACAGTATGTTATAGTGATCCTATATACAGGCATAACTTGCAAGTCAAAAGAATAGAGAATGTTTGTTTTTCTTAGTTTTTTTTTTTTTTATCAGCAGAATGTGCCTTGCACTGTGGTCCTAATTTCTAGATAGGTGAAACTGCGTACAATGTGAGAATCAAAGGTTAATATTTTTTACAGGATTAAGCTGTAATTAAAACAGCACTGATTTTCAGTGACATGCATCAATAAAAGTACCAATAACCCATTATACATTTAAAGCTGGCAAGGGGTACTGCCGTACTATCGATTTACCTGATAAAAAGAAAGCAATATATGACTGTTGATAAAATTTTAAGCTGGCGGAAGCAAACCTGGAAGAAAAACAACGATGGCAGACAAAATTCCTTTCGTCCAGCTAAATGAGGCTTTCTTACCTTGGTATATGCTGATTAAAACCCAGATGAGGAAGGTTTTAAACGACAAAGATCTTCCCTGTTAATAAAGAATGGTAATGTCAAATAAATGGTATTATGTTGATACAAGTAAACGTTTCATTCGGAAGTAGCTTTCATAATCTACAACTGTTATGACCTAAAATACGGTGAGAAAAATATCCTATTTCTTGTGAATTATTTTGCCTCTAAATTGGATGCAACAAATAAAGGTAGAAAACTGCTAAAAGCCACACAATGGAACCCTGAAAACCCTTTATTGTATTTATCTTAAAGGCAGGAAGAAATAAACATTTACATGTCCTTTACCTCAAAAAAGGGTTTTCCCTATGTTCTCACATAGCTCAAGTGGCATAACATTGGAATGGATGGTAAGTAAAAAGTCTTCACAACAAGGTATGCCTGTAGATTTCTGTGGTCCTTATGTTCAAACAATTGCAGGGGCCACAGTTTATGGACCTCCACTAATTCTGCCCCTTTATAACACCTCAATGTCACATCAGAAGGAAGAATAAAGTTTTACTATTTACTAGTGAAGGCTATTGGTTTTCTCAGTTTGGGAACAAAGATACATTATGAAATATTACTATATTGTAAATCACTATTTCAATTAGAAAAAAAAATTCTGTTAAATTTCTAGAAAGTTATTACCATTTTTTTTATTTTTTAATAAAAGTATTTAAAATGGATATAATAATTTAATTTATGTGCACTGGGTGATAAGTAAGAAGGGTGCTATCCTATTGAGGACCATCCTCCCACATAACTCTGATTAATGCTATAACTGAAAACAAGGTGTCGGATCCTCGGGGTAGGCGGGGACCACAGGAGCCAGAATGACGGCGCTTCACGGCTTCAGGTTTAATGAAGTAAAACGATGAATTTTAATGGTCTCATAAACAACGCGTTTCGAGGCATAAATTGCCCCTTTGTCAAGTAGGAGAGACATGTCCCTTCCCTGATCTCCTGGCTTGGGATCTCGGCATCTACCCTTGGAGCCTGGCTGCTACGGCTACTACCTCTCTCTTCAGTGCATACAGGTGTTGTGTTCTTAGCACAACACCATCAGGTGAGCAGTTTTATTATCAGCTTGTTAGACCTACAATCTGTTGTTTACGTTATCACCCTATGGCGCCCTTTCCACTTTTTTAGCCCTACTCATAACTGAAAACAAGGGAAAGAAGAAAACACATTCTGGCCTTTTTCCCCACACAGAATAGAGGGCAATAGTAGCATGGACTAGTGCCAGGATGTAGAACAATCCTATTACTGATGGATAAAAAAAACTAAGCTTATGTTCACATTTGGGTTACAGTTCTATTTTTGCCATTAAATATGATCAAATCTGTGTGGCAGCCTATGAAGCAGATCTGAACAGAGCCGTATTGTACAAAACCAGCTGTAGGCATGTAAATTAGCACAAGTCCTGGCTGAGGCCAGATTGTATAGCATGCTTCAAAAAAGTCTCGGTGTGTGAGTGTGAGTATGTAGACTTTGTCAGGCCTTTTTTTTTTTTTATGAATATATCATAAAGCTAAAAATCTAAATATAAGTAGAGGAGGTATAAGAAAAATTATGTCCTATCCATATTACACACTCACACATAACTACTTCCCTGCTTGGATCCCAGGCATAAAACTTGCTGACTCCATTCTGCAAATTGTAAAGGTCTAAGGGCCCTATTACACGGGACGATTATCGTGTAATTGCAGGCAATGATTGAAAAATCGTTCATAAGTCGGTGATCGTTGATTTACATCTGAACCTAAAATCATTGTTAATTATTCGCCAATCGTTCGCTGTAATTCCACATTTGTTTGCTCAAGTTCCGCATTTTTTCACTAATCGTTCAGTGTAATTGCACATTGTCCATTGTTTTGCTGGAATCAGAAGGAATAAACAATCATAGTAACGATCGCAATAGCGATTGTAACTAACGACTATCGTTCTGTGTAATATGGTGAACGATTTCAGGTTAACGATAAACAATCTTGTTTGCGATCGTTTATCGTTAGTTGTTAATCGTTAAAAATCACTCTAGCACCCTAAGGCTATGTTTACACAACGTCAAAAATATTAAAAAGGCGTCCGATTTTCATATTTAAACTAACGTCCGTTTTTGCAGAGATTTTAACTGATTGCAATGCAATGCATTGAAGTCAATGGGAAGACAGACATCCAATGCACACAGCGTATTGAATAACGGCCGTTTTTGCCGCGGGCGTCAAAATAATGAACATGATCATTATTTTAGGACGTCTTTTGCAAACAGCGGACGTTTTTTATTTGTAGTTCACACACAGTTTTCCTTTTGTCACTGTTCTGTCTCAGTTTTTACTATTAAATTCAATGGACTTTTCAATTAAACCGCATCCAAAGTCCAATTAGTAACCCCAAAATAGAATAATGTACAAACACCCGTCAGTGCACTAAGGGGAGGTCAGGCTGCTAAATAACGTCCATTATTTTAGACTCAAAATGACGGACGCCATTTTAAATGGAGATTAAAAAACGTTGTGTGAACATAGCCTAAGGCTGTTTCTAATTTCTTCATTCAATCTATTTATTATTAGTTATTAATTTCCTAATACCATACATTAACAACCTTACAATATATAGATGGAAAAAACATTGCTTGTTACAGTGTTCTATTAGAAAGTGAAATAAAGAAAACCACAGACTGCTTACCTTTGTGAGGTCTTTATAGAGCTCTGGGTACAGCAGAGCCGTTTCAGGCTTCACATCTTGATCCAGAACTAATGAGAAAACTGGAAACATTGTGTAGATGGTTGCATACCTTGGGAAAAACATAATTTATAAAAAAAATATTCTGTTCAATGTACAATAATATAAACCATCAGCTTAAACAATTGTGTTAATACAGGTTAGAAATCTTAAAATCTTATTTTTGAATAAAACTACGATATTCTTGGGATATTCTTTAAGAAATGATTTAAATTTATTGGAAAAAAATCCTGGTCAGTACAAGGGTAAATAACCATATTGAAGTAATAAACATATTAAAGGGGGTATAAGACTAAATTAGCTTGAATGGTCATGGTCACAAGAACAGTACAATAAAAAGCACGTTAGAGAATCCAAGGCGTGAAACCAGGACACATGACATGGCGTATCCACGAGACAGCAGAGCCCTGCTGAGGAGGCAGCAAGGAGAACTGTGAGGGGGTAAGTTGCAATTTATGAATTACCGCATTTCTCCAACATTCCTGATGAGATACAATTACTACACAAACATGTACGGTAAATGATTATTTCACGACTCTTCCATCAGTAGTTCACATGCCTGTTACTTGGCTGCTTCATCATTACTGTCAATGAGAAAACCACCATGTACCTGGTGTGGATACACAGCTGAATAGAACCCCTCCAGTGTCAATTACTTTCATTTGCCCGAAAATATCTGTTGTTGTTTTTTTCAAGGACATTATTTTTTGCTCCCTCACCATGTTAACTATTAGTGCATGAATAATATGGGAAAAACTAATTATAACATTTTCCTTTAGACATAATTAAAAGGCAACCAACTGATCTTGGCCCTGATGTAATCAAACAAAAATAGTTTTGTTACCAAGTTGTCACCAACTAAATACTAGCTTTAACTTACCCTACCATTAGGAATCCCTGGTACAAAGGAACAGATGCGAAATAGAAGACTGAGGAAAACACAGCCTTAAAAGGGAACAAGAAATGAAAAATGAGTAAATTTACCATTTCTAACAGTGGGTCACAGACTCATCTCCAGTATTTTAGGAGATGATCAACATAATCAAACCTGTATTTACGCACCAAAAAACTGTGGTATTTACTGGAGACACTGGGGAAGAGCTATAACATTTCTGGCTGGTGTACATACATTCTGTGTCAACCGATGAGCAATGCCTTTCGAGAGATTTTACAACTCCTTTTGGCCACGTCCCTTTAAACACTTGTCAAACATGTTCAGGTAGAAGATAGATTTGGTGCATGTCACACACTTACAATCTATTTGGCACCATTTGCAACATCATTCTAATGCATTTTGCTCAGTGAATAAACCCACAGGGGGAAATAAATGAAGGTTTTCCAGGTTTTGAGACTACACTTTGTGCCAAAATTTGCACCAAAAAAATTGGGATTTTGGTCCAGGATAAAAGGTATGTTTTCGAGGTAAAAATATGACCGTATTTTGCCCCCCCTTTTTTTTACATTGTATGAAAATACCCTAACAACGTACCAAACATGTTTTATTTTATACAATACTGGCATGAGAGTTTAATACATAGACACTGTACTGGACATGGTTCCCAGCCATATGAGAACATTGGTGGATTCAGGTCCGAGTTTTTTACTGACCGACCACAATCATGACCAGTTAACCTTACTTACAGGCAACTAATAACTGGAAAGTTGAAAACTGGTCCTGATTGTGGTCGGTCAGTAAAAATTGGACCTTGAATCCACAAGCATCCACATATGTCCAGGAAAGGGATCTAATAATTGTGTCCTTGTTGATCAACTACATCTACTGCACGTTGGTTCCGCTTCTCCCTTTCTAAAAGACAAAGAAACCACTGGGGAAAATAGCTAGGGATTACTGCACTGAACATACAATAAAACTGTGCATAAGCTGCATAAGTTGTTTTTTTAATCTCCACTTTACCCATTTGGAGGTGTACCCTAATTAATAAATCAGGGAACTGTGATATGTACCATATATTTATATGCTATCTATAGCCGACTGAAAAATAATGCAGAAAGAAAGGCAGTCATCTGGAAATGTAACCACTTGGGGTTGCACCTAAAACCTCAGCACACTCCTAAATGTGGTCTGCACTCTCTATGGAGTGCAGACTGATGTAAAACAGCCAGTACCTTGGTGCCAGGCTGTAGGGGAACAAACGGTAATTTTTTTTTGCCAAAAGCACCCCCTATAAATTCATGCAGTTGAGCCAGTGACAATATACTGGGAAATAATATAGTTTGGTTACCTACTATGTAATATATTTGTTTACTGAGGAGATTGCTGTCATTATCATCAAGTACACATATGGATTACCTGCATAGTGGAAATAACAAGGCCTCTGTGGATGACAAACTGCCCCAATGCTGCAGATCTTTTATAGCTGTTTCGACCATGCACCATTAGTAATCTGCCAATGTGTTTGAATTGGGTTATAGAAAAATCTGCTGCAAGAGACGCTTGTTTTCCCTCCTAAAAAAGAAACATAAAATAAAGTGTTAGCCTGGGTTCACACTGTGTTTTTGCAGTGTTTTTTTTTTTTGAGGTGTTGATAAATTAAACGCTACATTTTACCTTTCCCTCTATGCCAACGCCACAGTCTGCAGCCTGGATCATGCTTACATCATTACCTCCATCACCTAAATAATGTACAGATTTACATAATCACTAAATATTGTTAAGGACATCAGGACATGATTTTCTCAAAGTAAATCTGCAGATTCCAAACTTTAACCCCTTAAGGAGCGGGCCAATTTCCTTTTTTTGCATTTTCGTTTTTTCCTCCTTGTGCTTAAAAAGCCATAGCACTTGCAATTTTTCACCTAGAAACCCACATGAGCCCTTATTTTTTGCGCCACTAATTGTACTTTGCAATGACAGGCTGAATTTTTTCATAAAGTATACTGCAAAACCAGAAAAAAAAAATGTGTGGTGAAATTGAAAAAAAAACGAAACGCATTTTGTTTATTTGGGGGATATTTGTTTTTACGTTGTTCGTCCTGAGGTAAAACTGACTTGTTATATATGTCCGTCAAGTCGTTACGATTACAACGATATGTAATATGTATAACTTTTTTTTTATGTGATGGCTTCAAACCATTGTTAACAAAAATATGTTCCTTAACCCCTTAAGGACAGAGCCTGAAATGGCCTTAAGGACAGAGACAAATTTTATGAATTTGACCTGTGTCACTTTATTCATTAATAACTTCGGGATGCTTTTACCTATCCAGCCGATTCTGAGACTGTTTTCTCGTGACATATTGTACTTTACATTTCTGGTAAATTGGGGTCGATACTTATAACAAATCTTTATGAAAAAAAACAAAATAACGTGAAAAATTGTGAAAAAAAGCATTTTTCCAACTTTGAAACTTTTCTGTTTATACAGAAAATGGTTATGCCACATAAATTATATATTAAATAGCATTAGCAATATGTCTACTTTATGTTGGCGGCATTTATTAAACTATTTTTCATTTTTTTTAGACAATAGAAAGCTTAAAACATTATGAGCAATTTTCCAAATTTTCCCTAAAATTTCAAAATCAGATATTTTTAGGGACCTGTTCAGGTTTAAAGTGTATTTGAGGGGACTGCTTGTTAGAAAGCCCCACAATGCACCCCATTTCAGAAACTGCACCCCACAAACTCTGCAAAAGCACAACCAAAAAGTTTTTTAACCCTTTAGGAGAGTCACAGAAATAAAAGTTAAGTGTGCAAGATATTTGAAAATTTTAATTTTCCGTGCAGAGATTTTATTGTAATCCAATATTTTCATAATTATAAACCTACTACCAGAGAAATGCACCCCAATATTGATTGTCCCGTTTCTGCAGTTTATAGAAATACCCCATATGTGGCCCTATTGCATTGTTTGACGCAACCACAAGCCTCAGATATAAAGGAGCACCAAGCGAATTTCAACGCCTCCGTTATATTTGGTCATTTTTGACTGTACCACTTCAGGTTGGCAGAGGCTCTGGGGTGCCAAAACATAAAAAACACCCCTAAAGGGACACCATTTAGAAAACTACACCCCTCAAGGAATGTAACAAGGGGTGAAGTGAGCATTTGCACCCCACAGGTGCTTCACAGATTTTCAGAACAATGTGGCGTGAAAAAAGAAAAATTTATTTTTTAAACTATAACATTGTTCTAGCCTTCAATTTTTCATTTTCCCAATGGGATAAAAGGAAAAAAAAAAACACAAAGCGTGTAGCGCAGTTTCTCCCGAGTACAGAAATATCCCACATGTGGACATAAAGTGCCAAGCAGGCGGAGGGCAAGGCTCTAAAGTAAGGGAGCGCCAATTGGCTTTTGGAAGCTGATTTCACTGGAATGGATTTCAAGGGCCATGTCGCATTTACAGAGCCCTCGTGCTGCCAAGACACTTGAAACCCCCCACAAGTGACCCCATTCTGGAAACTACACCCCTTAAGGAATCTAACAAGGGATGCAGTGAGCATATGGACCCCACTGGTGACGGGAACAATGTTACGTGAAAGGGAAATTTTTCATTTTTTTACTTTCACGGCACAAATGTGCCCGTCATCAAGGGGTCCATATCCTCACTGCACCCCTTGTTAGATTCCTTGAGGGGTGTAGTTTCCAGAATGGGCTCTGTAAATGCGACATGGCGTTCATCATCCTTTCTGGCAGAATCCAGCCTCCAAAATCCAAATGGCGCTACTTCTCTTCAGAGGCTTGCCCTGCAGAGTTTGGAGAATTTCACGCTATATCGTCATCTCTTATTGAGAAGGTACTGGCGGAAAAGACGTGTCTGGGGGGCAGCGTACGCTACGCTACCCCCAGACACGTCACTGGATGATGAGGACGATGAGGATGAATGGAGAAACGAAGGATCCCCCCATTCATCCTCTCTGGCTGTTTCGGTGTTGGAGGCAATAATAACGTATGCGTCCGACGCCGAAAACACCCTGGGGGCCATCTTTATACCGGGACTAGTATATGGGGTATGTAAATGTGTTCTGGTGTAGTGTAAAACTTTATTTTGTGTAGTGTGGTGTAATGTAGTGTTTTTTTTACGTTTTTTTTAACAGTAAGGGAAAAAAAAACCTACGCCAAAAAAAGAAGCTGCTGATAAATGCCGCACTTATGTCCAGTACTTATCAGCAGACAGTGGCGGTAGGATATAGGGGGGAGAAAACGCCCCTACTCCAAAAAGGAAGAGTTGCTGATCAGCGGCGCACTTACGTGCGATGCTGATCAGCTCTCAGCGGCGTTAGGGTGAATAAAAAGAAAAAAAAAAATTGTAAAAAAAAACAAAACAAAACATCTTTTTACCCCAAAGCAAATTATCAGTGTATAATATACACTGATCAGCAGCTAGGGGGCAGTAGAATGGAGCTGACGGAGATGGCCGAAGATGGGGGTGACGGAAAAGCCAGAAGAGCCAAAGATTCCCGATGAAGACCGAATGAACCCAGAAGTGGCGGCGACGAGGAGGAGAGGACGTGCGGGACCGCAGATCTTCGTTCCGGACGCCGGGATCAGGTGAGTATAGTACACTACACTATACACACACCTGTTCTGCACCCCTCAGCTACCTAGCTGAGGGGTGCAGAACCCGTCCGGACACTTTTTAACTGTTAGATCGCGATGATGGGTCGGCCGGTACTGGCCGGCCTATCATGGCGATCGTGGGGGTGGCACCGGCGCCATCTTTGTTAGGAACAGTAACGGCGATTGGTGCTGTCCCGGACAGCACCAATCGCCATTACAGCTTTCCGGGTCACCGATGTATTCAGCTGCTACCAGCTGATCTGTATTGATCAGCCGATAGCAGCGATCGTCGGCACGGGGGGGGGGGGGGGTTAACCACCCCCGGTGCCGACGAGCAGAGATGGCCTGCTATACATTGTAGCAGGCCATCTTTCCCGATCGCTGTGTGTAAACACACAGCGATCGGGGAAACATCGAGCGTAAATTTACGTCCATTTGCGCTAAGTACCAGGGCGCGGGGGCGTAAATTTACGCCCAATGTCAATAAGGGGTTAAAATCGCTCCATTCCCATGCTTTGGTCTAAGGGGCTGTGTTAGGTGTCATTTTTTGCGCCATCATATGTACTTTCTATCGGTACCTTGATTGCGCATTTACAACTTTTTGATCGCTTTTTTATTACAATTTTTCTGGATTTGATGCGACCAAAAAAGCGCAATTTTGCACTTTGTGACTTTTTTTTGCGCTTACGCAGTTTACCGTGCGAGATCAGGAATGTGATAAATTAATAGTTCGGGCGATTACGCATGCGGCGATAACAAACATGTTTATTTATTTATTTTTATTTATAACATGGGAAAGGGGGGGTGATTCACACTTTTATTAGGGGAGGGGGCTTTTTAATAATAACAACACTTTTTTTGACACTTATACTAGAAGCCCCCCTGGGCCTCACGGCCCCACTCTGAACTCCCTTACCGACCGCAGGGCGTAAATATATGCCCGCAGTCCTTAAGGGGTTAAAGAGGATGTACCATAAAGGTACATCCTCTTTAATTCTTTTTTATTAAATTGTAATATCTTTTTTATATATATATATATATATATATATATATATATATATATATATATATACATAAAGCCCGCAGCAACAAGCTACAGACTTATACAAAGCAAAACAGCAGATATACATTCCCGTATCACCCTCCCAACCCCATACTCCCCCACCTCCCACGAGGAAGAGAGTACCGAAAACAAATTCAAAAATAAATAAATTATAATAACAAAAAAAAAAAAAAAATTTAGTGGTTACCTGAGCTGGACCTAGCAATTTCCCACTTAGTCCACAATTTCCTACATCTCCTCTCTGATTTTACAGTTTTTCCTAGCCGTCAGCATTTCATACTTCCTGATTCTTTCTACCAGTTCCGTCCATTGTTCAAAGCTGGGTGTTAGATCACCTCCCCATTTCCTAGATATCAATATTTTTACCAGGAGAAATAATTTATTCTTCAAGAAGCCATCTCTGCCATCATTCGGGAACCCACCCAATAATATTTGTGATAATTATTCCCCAGGATCAATCTGCAGAAAATCTCGCATGTACTTCATTACCTTTTCCCATAGTCCTTGGATTTTTTCACAACCCCATATTAAATGAAAGAAGTCTGCTTGGCCCCTAAGGCATTTAGGCCAGGCTGAATTGGTCCTACATCCTCTATTAACTAAGCTCATTGGGGAGTAATACACTTTATACAATATTTTTAGGACTATAAGTCTGTGGGGCTCACTACAAGAAACTGTCCTAGTGTTGCTAATAATCACGCCCCAGGTATCCCCCGTAATCTCCCCAATGAGTCGGTCCCATTTACTCTTTAATGACTCCAGTTGGCCCGTTCCAACCTCTCTGATCAACATTTTGTATATAGATGACAAGAACTTCCCACTATGACCAGGTTCCTTAAAGGGGTTGTCCGGCGATAAAAAATTATTCACAGAATAACACACATTACAAAGTTATACAACTTTGTAATGTATGTTATGTCTGTGAATGGCCCCCTTCCCCGTGTTTCCCCCCACCCACGCTAGACCCGGAAGTGTGGTGCATTATACTCACCGCATCTCCTGTCGTCCACGGTCTCCGATCCTCAGCAGTGACGTCTTCTTCGGGAGGCCGGCGGATCTTCCCGAGTGCCGGCCACCCTCTGCAGTGTCATCCGAAGCTCAGCCGCGATTGGCTGAGCATAACTGTGCTCAGCCAATCGCGGCTGAGCAGCTGATGACGTGGCCGCGTCATCAGCCGCTCAGCCACGATTGGCTGAGCACAGTTATGCTCAGCCAATCGCGGCTGAGCTTCGGATGACGCTGCAGAGGGCGGCTGGCACTCGGGAAGATCCGCCGGCCTCCCGAAGAAGACGTCACTGCTGAGGATCGGAGACCGTGGTCGGCACGTGACAGGTAATGTATAGCGCACCACACTTCCGGGTACACGGGTGGGGGTGGTGGAACACGGGGAAGGGGGCCATTCACAGACATAACATACATTACAAAGTTGTATAACTTTGTAATGTGTGTTATTCTGTGAATAATTTTTTTATCGCCGGACAACCCCTTTAATATACTTAATAATACTGTGATCATATGTGCTCCATACTTCCTTATCTATTGTATGTGTAAATGCATTTTTTATTTGTGCACACCAAAAATTTGGGAGTCCAGCAACCCCCAGATCTTCTTACAATCCTCAAGTGATATAAGATCCCCATCTTTTACTAACTGTGAGGCAAACCTCAACCCCTTCTGTCTCCAAAACTGTGTATTTGAAATTTTACAAAACTCTTTTAAATTACTATTGTGCCATAGTGGAGTAAACCATAATCCACCCTTAAATTTACAAATCTTTTTAATACTTATCCAAACTTTGCTATACATTTCTAACTGTGTTAATATGCGCTTACCCCCAAAACTGGCTTCTACTCCTCTTTAATTTGACCCAGGGGTTTTTTGAACTGCGGCCCAGTTCCCGTGTGCGTCACTGTTCTATACACAGGTACCGGGCCGGGGCTGAAGCACAGGAGGCGGGCCGACCCGCCCCCCGTTAGAAGGAATTCCCTCCCCTCTATTACGCGACTTCATTAGAATCAATAGAGCCGCGTCATAAAAGGGCAGGGGAGGAGTCCTCCCACTGGGAGCGGCCTGGCCCGCCTCGTATGCTTCAGCCCCGGCCCGGTACCCATGGATAAAACAGTTCAAAAAACGGACCGTGGCACTGGCTTCCCTGTGATGGCGCCGTTCTATGCCTGGTTCAGATTAAAGAGGATGTACCTGATGTACCATCAACAGCACACTCATCATCAATCCGCAAAAGATTCCGACCTCTGGGATCTCCACCAATCAACAAATTGGGCGTCATCCTCAACCCGTTTGAATAGAGTTGCGGTCAGACATGAATGCTGCCCCTCAAATGGATCAGGCAAAGATAGCCGAGAGCTTTGCTCAATAGCATTTCATGCTTTCAATCTTTCTGCTCATAACAACATAAAAATTAAAGACTGAGTGCTGGATCTGTTGGCTTTCATTGTAGTGACTTGCATTCTGCATGCTGCGCAACTCTTCCTATCAAATATGAAAGCATTGCTGATAGAAGGTCCATACAGAGCCTGCAATGGTAGTGTGAGCAAATCCTAATTTTATCTGACACACAATTATTAATTTTTGATATTTTATTTACTTACTACTTATAAGAATATTGTAAATGAAATGATAACCATAATAATATAATACACATGAACTGCTCATAATTCAAACCTAAAGAGTGTTTACTTTTGGTGTAAAAATAAATATATGAGTAAAAAAATTTCATATTTTTGAAGCAACATTCTGTTTTTGCTGCTCCCAATCTATAATTAAGACTGACCCCTGGAGAGATCATAACACGCTTCATAGTCAATAGGCAGTTTTGTGACAAAGAAGTTTAACAAAGTGATCTAATAATAGTGTTATTTTTGATTTCCAGATAGTAAATTCCATCTTGAAATGAATAATTGAAGCAACATAAACATTAATACACAGTGTTATTTTAACTTTGTATCAATAATTGTATAAATGTAAGGATGGGTTTGTATTAAGGGAGACAATGTCTAAGATGTCACCATGATCAAAGATAATAAATATATATATATATTATATATACACATTCATACATACACACACTGAAGGCTGGTGGTCCCTCTTACCTATGGCACATGTGCGTCTTCCTGTATGCTGTTGCAGAAGCTTCACAATCTGAGCTTTCTGTGTTGGTGAACAGCGGCAGCAGACAACAGCAGGGCACTGACAAGCAAGCTCCACAAATTCATGCTCATAATATTTTAAACACACCTATAGAAAAAGCAGGGGTGCAACAGAAAGGATTACGTCTCTCTTAATGATTCTCATATAGAGTGCCAAATATACACACTGGTATACAGCTTAACTGGTGCAGCTTAACTCCCACTGAATTGAATGGGAGCTGCAGCAACCCACAGCCACCACTGCACAATGAGCAGAGCTATCTGCTTCCTCATGCATAAAATTCATATACCTGCCATACTTTGTTAAAATGTTCTTCAGAAACTGACACAATATTACTTTACACTCTGTGTTATTTGCAGTCTACATCAAAAAAGTAATTTAAACATGTCTTGCATGGTAGACCTAGTTACTATGTAAAGTCAGGTATTATAATAGCTATGGCTTTATTACAAAATGAAGAAACCTCACCTCAAGAGAATCACCTGCGATCACTAAGGCACAATCGTGTTTTCTTCTGAAAGCATTTAGCTCTAAGTGAGCTTCACTTCGACTACTTACCTACAAAAAGGAAAATAAAAAACATAAAACATAATTCTAAATTAGGCTATGTTCACACAACTTTTTAAATAGAAGAGGTGGCCGCCTTTTCTCTTTTTTTGATATTGTGTGAACACAGCCTTACACTGCTGAGAATAATAAAGTAAATATACATATATCCGTACTGTCAGTTTGCAGATCACAAAGTTGCATACTTACCTAGTGCTCTGCTGCTTGTGATCCAGCATCGTTTTCACCGGCTCTCCTGTCCAGCAACTGTCTTCAGGCTCTGCCTCCTGCAGAGTGATTGTTAGCCAAAGAAAGCAGAGCTTGAAGACAGCAGCTGGACAGAAGAGCTGAATGCAGTAGCGCACTAGGTAAGTATGCAACTGCTGTGTTTGGCAAACTGACAGCATGGATATATGTACATCTGTGCTGTCAGTTTCAATAGATTGTTTGTGCAGCCCGGCCACCCAATTTCTCGTGGCACATCATGTAAATGAGCCCAATCTTGCTGATTGGTGCCAGTTTGCGGTGGCCTGTGGGCATGAAATTGCCACATATAAAAAGGACAATAAGGCTTGTTACAACGTAGCTCAGGCAGTCTAATACGACCTTTATGATAAGCCACCAGTATAAGATTGATGGAGGTCAGGCTCATAAAACTTTTGAAATAAAGAAGCACAGCACTTTAGCAAGCTATGGATGATCTTTTTGTTTATCAGTGCCACACATTTGGTAATGGCTGTGCCTGGTACTGCAGTAAAGTCCCATTCAAGTACCAAATGTACAGCACTGTTCCTGGTTAACAATGAAGGTGGTGTAGCGCATCCCCTTCTTTGAGCTACTAGTCACTAGTCACTAGTATTAGAAGTTAGACAGAAAATCCTCTATCTTCTCATTTTATGTTACAGTTCCAACACTAACATTTGACCTAGATAGAAAGGCCAGGATACAACCCAAGTCCTGACAAGCCGCTGTATGTACCTTGTTATGAATCTACATTATTAGGAAAAAATGTTTAGTCTTTAAAATTCAGGCACATAGAAGATTGTTGAACAGTTTCTACAATATTTGTGAGGCTCCATACACCTATGAAACTAGTAAAAAAAAAAAAAAGACGGCTGGCAAATGATTAGCTTTCAGAATTTCATTTCAAAGTCCTTACACGGCAAATTAACATAATTGTAGTTTCCCTACTTATTATAAGCTATAGAAAAACGCAAAGTAAATAGATTTTGTTCAAGAAACTTAATTTGCGATGTTACTTTACGAAAAGGTCAACAAAAATTGATCTGAAGTTTTATCAGAAGCATTAATAATTTAATTGCAAATAGGAGTCTGCAGGGCCTAATCTGCTATTCTGATGTTTCACAACAAACTGCATTTACATGTAAATGATATTCTAATAATTATTTCTGTTGGAAAAGTGCTTCATTTAGACGAGACACAGACATATGTCTTATCAGAGAAAGACAAAGAAGTCGCAGCAACTTTGCCATTTTTATTTTGGGACATAAAACCAAGTTATAATTAAAAGTGCATAGAAAATTGCTGCCTCCTCAGCACTGCCTTAAAAAATAATTATTATTTAAAATATTCTATGGAGTGCTTCACATATTCTCATATATTTTATGTCTGTAATTATCTGCCATTTGGTAATCCTTCTTTGTGCACAATAAAGAACACAACGTCTGGCTAATCGATGTACATGCGAATTAAAGGACATTGTTAAAAACCTCCTTTTCTAAATGGCAGGTAAAAGTTAAAGATGACGACTAAGATTGTCACCACCTTTTAAGAAATTATTTCAAAATAAAGACTAAAGAGAGTGTTTGCACTGATCACATCGGGTAGCTACTGAGTTCCGAAAAATACAGCCTAGGGAAGATAGCAACAGCTGTATCTCAGGGCAGCAGCAGGTCAGCAACAGTGACACCTACTGCAATCAAATAACTTTTGCCATGTCTAATGGCCAATAAAGAAAAGAAAGCAACAGCACCTAGTAGCCCAAATGGCAGTCAGTTCAGTGATGCACACTGGAGTGCCAACAATCCCAAGACAGAAGGCTAGTTCTACAATAAGTACATTGGATGCTGTTGGATTTTCTGGATTTATGTCCGTTGACACGTCAAAACATATTTTAAATGACAGCAACACCTTAAAGGGAACCAATCAGCATGATTTTGCTGATATGGTTCCCAGCAGCACAGTATAGATCTACTGTGCAGCTCGCGGAGCATACCAGTCGTGGCTGCAGCAGTAGCTGTACAAAGGGGAAAAAGATGTTTTATCTGGGTGGGGAGCTGTCTGTGACTAGTGACTAGTTGCACTGTCGACCTACAGTATACTGCGCTGCTGGGAACCATATCAGCACAATCATGCTGACTGGTTCCCTTTAAAGGGTTGGCTGATTTGGAAATGATTAATACTTTATTAGGGAATTCTGAGTTAATAGAGTCGATTTCCCCATCAAGGTCTCTATCCAATAGCCAGGCTAGTGAGTAGCTACACCACATAAGATGCACATTACATAGACAGCCCATTTATTTTAATGACAGCTGTGTAATGCCTCATTTCCCCTGTGGTGGTGCTGCAGGGGAATTACCACTTGCTGATGGGTTACACCATAGCTCACACAGTTTCATAAAATAGCGTAATGTAAAAAGACTTACAGGTCTGAAAATGTGAATATCCTGGTTCCGTGATACTAAGTGAGAACTCTTTGCTATACATGTTGCTGTTTCCAGCTTGTCTCCAGTAAGCATCCATATCTAAAAGCAAAGTAAAAGTTATAGTTTTAACTTTAAAGCGACTCTGTACCCACAATCTGACCCCCCCCCCAAACCACTTGTACCTTCGGATAGCTGCTTTTAATCCAAGATCTGTCCTGGGGTCCATTCGGCAGGGGATACAGTTATTGTCATAAAAACAGCTTTTAATCCGTCAGCGCTGTGTCTAACGGCCGGGGCTTACATTTGTATATGCATTAGGCTGGCACACCTCTCCGTCCTTCCTCCCCACCCTCCTCATCATTAGGAATGATCAAGGAGCATTTACTGCTAATGCATATACAAATGTAAGCCCCGGCCATTAGACACAGTGCTGCCGGATTAAAAGTTGTTTTTATGACAATAACTGCATCCCCTGCCGAACGAACCCAAGGACAGATGGTACAAGTGGTTTGGGGAGGTCAGATTGTGGGTACAGAGTCAGTTTAAGGTATCAAGTTCTCAGAAAGGCTGAAATGCATTAAATCTATGCCTTTGCAGGTATCAGGGATACACTTTAACCTGTCCGTATTAACAATTACCAGGTGCACATACCTTTATCCCAGCATTTCTCAACATTTCCAACGTAGGCCTGACATCTGCCTGTAGTTGATCCTCCACACCGGTTAAGCAAAGTAACTCCATTTCCCTTTCCAGGCTCTCTACCACAGCTGCCACTTTGAGAGCTCGATCGTGTATACTTAGCTTGGCTTGGTTGTACCGATTCTGGAAACAAAGATCATATAACAGTTATGAACCTTTGTTAAGAATGTTATAGCTATACAGGGTTACAACAGTTCACTGTGCATCTATGCCATGAGAAATAACCTCTCTTTATATTATTCTTATTATATAACATGTCTAAGTGACAGTGGACACAATAGGGCCTCATGTATAAAACTATTCTGACAAAAACTGGAATGGCTAGTTATTGAATTTATAACATATATAGCGGAGACAGAATAAACAGTTCTAGACAAAAAAATGGAATATTGCCAATAGACCTTTCAACTTGAATTTCCCCAAAAAGGAAATCAAACAGCCAAACGTGAACAAGCTCTAAACATTATCTATTGTACTTCAGTTATAGCATAGGTCAGAGGAGGGAGTAGGACATAAGCCCTATTACACTGGGAGGAGCAAATGAGCGCTGTCAGTGCTTGCTTGCTTCTTGTTCCCCGATCGCTGCTGCCGCTGCTATTAAGGGGGGGGTTTGAGCTCCGGGGGGGTTGCCCAGGTGATCACTGTATCATCCTGGCAGCCCATAGCAGATAGCACGGAGTGACGGCAGAAGATTGTTTCTATGTTAGTCGTTTGTCTTTCAACATGTTGAAAGACAAATGATTGCAAATGATCAGCAGACATCGTTCACAAGACAAGACGATTATCAGTGTTTAATATGGCTGCCACATGGCATACTTTACCTGCAGAGAGCCAAACAATGCAATGCAACATTTTGTTTTTTTCCCATATCTGCCTCCCCGCCCACGAGATAATGATGCTGTTCTTAATATGCTAATTAGAAAGGCAGGCCCTTCCTCTTCCATTGATGAACCAGTTAATTAATAGGCCTCTTCCCAAATTACACATTACTTCATAAAACTAAAATTCATAAAAAGCTACTTGTACCTCAAAATCTTGATACTGCTCTTCAGTTAATGATTTTTTAGCAACAACCAGAGTTCTTAGTCCTTCTCTTGCCATGTTTCCACACTAGGAATATACAGTAAGGAGATACTGTCAGAGAGGTGAGTTAAAAGTTGTCAAAGTTAACTTTACTGCCACATTGCTACTGAGTAAGTGAATAAAATAGGAGGCAAAGTTACAAGTGTGTTACAATAATGTAATGACTAACCTTAAGACATAAGAGGCAGCTTACTTTCAATCCTCCTAGTCTATACTGAAGTACAGAGAACCAGCTCTACAGAGGGACTGTTAAACTACTGAGATTTCAGGTAATTACAGTAGCTAGACGTGTAAGGTACGGTTCACCCCACAATACTAAATCTTCTATCACATTACAAGTGTTAGTTCTCAGCAAGGTCATCATTTGTTCACAGGATTGTAGAGTCTATCTCCTAAGTGATGGGACTCGGGAAACATGTCAAAAATTGTTAGGGTAAAACCTTTGAATAACAATATTAAATATGGTATTAACTGTGTTCTGGCTAATACTGTAAAAGATACAGATATCTATCATCAAACTCCTGACAGTAGATGTTACAGGCTAGAAGATCACGCATTTAATACCACATATTATTAGAACTGAAGTTTATGCTATTATTACAAATAATCCTTTGTCAAGTGCTTCTAAAACATAAGCTTAATAAATGTCATTGGGGAGAGAGGTCTATTGATCTGACCTCATATTGCTAAATAAATTAAACCAATTTTTTTCCTTACAATTAATTATGTATCATTATCGCCAAAAGTAATTTTTATGACATTTTGTTAGGTCTTCGGGGAGTTTAATTTAATCATGCCTCTGATTAAGTGAAGCTGGCCTGCAGCATATATTGATTCATATTGCCAATACCATCATCAACATATGCATGGTGATCAGTCTATTACTATATTGTCAGGACAGAGTGCTAGATTAAGATGACTACAGACAAAACAAAGCCTGCAAGGAGTGTTTTTGCATATTTGGCCATCTGCTAAATGTAAGCCAATCTTTTTTCACAATATGTTTGCTGACTAGCACCCTAAGTCCTAAGCTGGTCATATAGACATGAGAAAATGACCATCAGAAAGCTAAACAATAAGCAGTCATCATCTAGGATCCCTAAACACTTGTTGAAATATAATTATTTTAACAAATATTTTATTTGAAGGCTCCTACCTCTTCTTCCAGCCAGTCATTATACTGTACAATGCTAGCCATGGCAACATCAGCACCTTTCATATAGAAAGTGATATCCCCTGAGGATTCCTCCTGTAATTAGAAAAACGTTATATAGATAAATAATATCACATTATCATAATGTACTGCATGGAGACTGTAGAAACACATTACCACAGTGTCTTACTCTTTTGTGCTAGTACCTGCATTACCGTCTTTCTTGGTCTTCAATGCAATGCTTTTTTGGGGTGAAGCATATACATGTACTGTGCTTTAGGGGGAATAGAACATTCTGTTCTGCTTAATGTTGTCTGGTGACAGATAGTTGACATTGTTGTAACAATGGGATAAAAATGAATATGTGCCATTATATAAGTATATTTAAAGGGTGAAAATGCACAACTTCATTAACAGTTTTAATGTTTTACGTATTATAACTTAATTTATAACCCGGGTTATTTATTAGTGTTAAGCAAGCACTAAAATGCTCATTACTCGAGTGGGGCATTTTTCAATGCTCAAATGCTCAACTTGAGTAGCGAACCCTGTTGAAATCAATAGGAGACTTAAATGGGTAGTGCGGCACTAAACAATTATTCACTAAATAACACACACTACAAAGTTATACAACTTTGTAATGTATGTTATGTTAGTGAATGGCCCCCTTCCCCGTGTTTCCCCCCACCCACCCAGACCTATAAGACCCCAGCCGCCATCTTGGGGACAATGATGTCATCTTCGGGAGGCCAGCAGAACCGCTCCGACCGGCCCTCATGCCGGCCGCCATCTGCGGCGTCATCAGCTGCTCAGCCGCGATTGGCTGAGCATAACTGTGCTCAGCCAATCGTGGCTGAGCAGCTGATGATGCCGCAGAGGGGGGGGGGGGGCGGCATAAGGGAGGGCTGGTGTGGACCGGCCAGCCTCCCGAAGACGACGTCATTGTACCCAAGATAGCGGCCGGGGTCGACAAGAATCGGGTGAGTATAGAGCACTACACTTCTGGGTGGGTCTAGAGTGAGTGGGGGGAAACAGGGGGAAGGGGGCCATTCACTAACATAACATACATTACAAAGTTGTATAACTTTGTAATGTGTGTTATTTGGTAAATAATTGTTTAGCTCCGCACTACCCCTTCAAAGAGACTCTGTACCCACAATCTGCCCACCCCAAACCGCTTGTACCTTCAGATAGCTGCTTTTAATCCAAGATCTGTCCTGGGGTCCGTTTGGCAGGTGATGCAGTTAATGTCATAAACAACAAATTTTAAACTGGCAGCCCCGTGCCCTTCGGCCGGGGCTTACATTGTGTATGCATTAGGCAGGCACAACCTCTCATCATTAGGAATGCTCCAGGCAGATTGCCTCCTATTCCCCACCGGTGTCATCCCGGCACATGGGCTGGATCGTTAAGCAGCTGTGTAGTTTTCACTGCAGAGGAATAGGAAAAATTTGCCAAAGGGCAAAAAGCTGCCAGTTTAAAAGTTGTTTTTTTTTATGACAATAACTGCATCACCTGCCGAATGGACCCCAGGACAGATCTTGGATTAAAAGCAGCTATCTGAAGGTACAAGTGGTTTGGGGAGGTCAGATTGTGGGTACAGAGTTGCTTTAAGCATTTAAACAGGTGATCCCTGCTCAGTTGAGTGGAGGGTGCTTGGTTCACATTTAAGATATGTAAATGAAATGTACAAAAACTAGAACAAAAAATGCAATAGGTTACTGCCAGACATATTAGGACACCTGCGGTATGCCATCGATTGACAGCATACTGCTGGAGTGCTAATGTGTCTTGAAGTATCGTACTGCATTTTTTTTTTGTTGTAATTTTTGTACATTTGATGTTAAGCAAATGCATGACACTATATTGCCACTGAACTGAGAACACACTGCATAAACCAAAAAACTCACAAAGAGTGGTGAGCCTGAAGAGGAGGCAACACTAAGTTTTACTTAATAATAAAAAGGTAATGGATCAGTTTAAGCCATGTAAATTAAAAGTGTATGTGTTCTTTTATACATTCTACAGTTTATACAGTATAGATACACACTGAACAAAAGAGCAATGATCACTTCTTTAAATAACTCTGTACCCACAATCTAAGCCCCCCAAACTGCTTTTACCTTTGGATTGCTGTTTTTAATCCAAGATCTGTCCTGGGGTCTGTTCAGCAGGTGATGTAGTTACTGTCCTAAAAAACATCTTTTAAACTTGCAGCCCTGTGTCAAATTGGCGTGGCCTAGAGTACTCATGCTCTAGGATTGCAACGTCCCTCCTCATCATTAGGAATGCCCCTAGAACAATTTCTCTTTTTCCTCACCTGTGTGAACACGGCACATGAGCTGAAATGTTAAGGCACCTGTGCAGTGTTCAGACAGGTAATGAATATGAAAAATCTTGCCCGGGGGCGTTCCTAGTGATGAGGAGGGACGGAGGGGCATTGCAAGCCTAGGGCATACACACTCTTGGCCACGCCAATTTGACACAGGGCTGCAAGTTTAAAAGTTGTTTTTTAGGACAATAACTGCATCCTCTGCCGAACGGACCAAGAAGGTACAAGAAGTTTTGGGAGGCAGATTGTGGGTACAGAGTCACTTTAAATACACTAAATTACTTATCATAAACTGATCCTAGGTTTCATTCTGTGTTGTGTTCCAGAGATGTATTCACAGTTTAAAGACCCCAGCCCCACCACAAACACACACACACACACACAAAACCAGTCGGTCAGTCAGATTTTCCTATTTCAGGATACTGTACAGCGCATGCATTGAAGACTACACTTCACACTTGTGTTCAAAAGGTAATTACTTTCTGTAAAAATAAAATGATATACTTACTCTGACTATGATGCCCATCCGTTTGCTTTCAGAAGTGAAGGGAAAGATCTGGAGAATAAAGAATGTCAGAATCTGTCCACTGGGAGTTTTAAGTTGCATGGATGTCAGATCTCTGTTGACAAGAGTGAGGCCAACACTTTCTGTCCACTGCACAAGTGCAACCTGTATGAAACAAAATATTATGTAGTATTAGATATGCTAATGAAAGGCTATGGAAGACGACTTTGTGGTTAGTACTGCATAGGCTATATATGTATATGTTTAATTACCACAGACTATGTCACCTGTTGAGTTATTTTAAAGTAAAACTTGAAACTTGAAGTTGGTTACTGAAAACAGAGATGCCTTCAAATGTTCATTTTCTGGGTATGCTCTACCCAGTCTATGTTCTTTTCTTTATATCTACAGAGCACTATAGTCAAAGTTAATAAAGATCTATGCTCTCTTACACCAGCATATTGATGCATTGGATGCCAGAACTGTGCCCTATATAGCAATGCTTAGAAGTTCTAGCCTAGCCTATAGCTGTAGAGCACATTTAATACAATTGCTCCTTGACAACTACGGCTGCTGCCCCAGAACCATTTAGAAGTGGCTGTTTACTGTTGTGAACCTGGCCCTTTGTTGGGATAACATCTATAGTAAATTGACATCCAAGGGTGGCTAAGAAAATTGGAGTAATAGGTATGCTAAACAACAAATACATTCTATCAAACAAATATAGACTGATATTTTACTTTATTATTGAAGTAAGCTTCATCTGATGTGATAATTGTATGTTATATCCTCGATGAGTTCAATAGATGTCACTTACATGCTTCAGCACAGAAAAGGTTACAAGGGAACTATCAGCAGGCTTATGCAAACGAACCTGCTAATATGCCCTTGCTGCGGCTTACCTGATGTCTGCTCTGCTGTCCTTTTTCTGTCAGTCCTGCCATTTTTTGTGCAGTTTAAAGCGACTCTACACACAATCTGTCCCCCCCAAACCACTTGTACCTTCGGATAGCTTTTAATCCAAGATCTGTCCTGGGGTCGATTCGTCAGGGGATGCAGTTATTGTTCTAAAAAAACAACTTTTAATCCAGCAGCGCTGTGTCTAACGGCCGGGGCTTACATTTATATATGCATTAGGCTGGCACCACCTCTCTGTCCTTCCTCCCCACCATTAGGAATGATCCAGGAACATTTATTGCTGTTTGAGCTTTGCACAGGTGTATTAACGATCCAGCCCATGTTCATTATGCACACAGGTGGGGAATAGGAAGCAATCTGCCTGGAGCATTCCTAATGATGAGGAGGGTGGGGAGGAAGGACAGAGAGGGTGTGCCAGCCTAATGCATATACAAATGTAAGCCCCGGCCGTTAGACACAGCGCTGTAGGATTAAAAGTTGTTTTTATGACAATAACTGCATCCCCTGCCGAACGGACCCCAGGACAGATCTTGGATTAAAAGCAGTGGTACAAGTGGTTTGGGGGGGGGTCAGATTGTGGGTACAGAGTCGCTTTAAGATCAAATTTGCAAATCTGCTGGTTAGAAACACTGGGAGGAGGGGGGGGGGGGTTTGGGGCATTCCTCGGCCCGCTTTCCACCTTTTTCAATGATGCCTACTATGCATATTCATATGGTGGTGGGTGCTCTTTGGAGCCAAGGCAGACCACCTGTGCTCCTAACCAGCAGATCTGCATATTTGCTCATAATAAAACTGCATGAAAAATGGCGGGACCAACAGAAAAAAGGACAGCTTTTCCATGTCAGGTACGTAGCTGCAGGGGAATATCAGCAGGTTAGGTTAAAGAGCAATATACAGGAAATTTATGCTTCATCACTCCTGCACTGCCGTCCTTTGCATCGGATGGCACAGGAGTTCTATGTTTTTAGTTGTTTTTTTTAATAGAATTTGCAATTAAAAAAAAAAAAATCTAAATTGTCCGCACTCCTAGGGGCGAATTAATCATATTAATCTGATTAACCGCCCATCCCTAAGATGAAGCATAACATCTTTTAAATGTCTTAACACTGTATGATTCTCCCACTTCTTAATGCAAATAACATGTTGAAGGGCTTATTGTGTAGGTAAGCACCTCATAAATAATGGATTACTAACACCAAAACCAAACACACATGTACATACAACACGTACTTGTCCTAATTCTGCATTTGTCTATGCCTGAAAACTATACATATGGAATTATTTTCCAATATAAAGAAAAAGACAGTAAAAGTACCCAATAGTGTGTTGATAAAATAAAGATCTCGAAATTAGTTATATATGGATAATGCATCTTACAAATAAAAACAGTCTAGACAGCTACCAAACAGATAAAAATATAACGTATTCTAAGTCAGATTAGTCAATATAATTGATGATTGGATTGATCATGACCAACACAAAATGTTATAGAGTCCATTTCACTAACAATAAAATAATTAGACTGGCAGGAGGACAAATGTCTAAAGCAAGCTTTTTCCCTTAATTATATCAAGCACTTTCCTTCAATAAAACATTCTCTTCTTCTGCTTGCTTTTAACAAAAAGGAAGCACATGTGCTTGCATCAAATATGTACATCTTGTTTTCCCCTTTAAGGATGCTTTACACATTGAAAGAGCAACAGCAGGCACAAGTGGCATTAGCATTACAACTTACTTGGAATCTTTGGTTAAAAGGACAGAATGGGTAGCATAAACTAGTGACAGAGAAGCTGAACAGAATGATGTATCACTTAAATTGTTCTGTGCAGCTGATTCAGATGATATCCTTCTAAATAACATAGACAATAAGTAGTCCTCCCCATTGTGTGTGTGTGCTCAGTAGTCCTCTATATTAATGAGCACCAGCTCCTTCTCTCTCTACATTTTCCCCTACTTTGTGACATCATCACAACCCGGGGAAAAATGCCTTCTGGCGAAAGTCCTGGAGCTAGTCTTGCAGTGGGTGCAGGGAGAGGTAAGTAGTTTTTGGTTAATATAGTCAGCCCATCCCTGCTTGCTGTGAAGTAGTTAAAATAGCTGGACTTCTCTTTTAAGGCCTTTTGAAAAAAGTCTTGAGTCTATTTTTACCCATTAGGGACATATGCTTCTGCAACAAGTCTGTGTCCGATAAGTAATGAAATGTTACGAACCAACAGGAAGTGTTAAAAAAAGACCCTTTAAGTGCAAAATTTCAATGCATAACAGATTACTTAGTTGTACAAAACAGTCTAAAAACTGTAGTAAAGCTGGCCATACATGAAGTAAGCTGCTGCAAGACAACTCTGGCTTACCTCCAGGAGTGCAACAGGATCAGGCATGTGGAAATCTTAAATGTGTTTGCCCCACCACCCCCTTGACATTTGCTGTTGGGGAAAAGTCAAGAGGGCACATAAACAGTGGACTTATCTAATGTGCATGGACACCTTAATAGGTTCATGCATAAGGGTACAAACACACTGGGCATATCCGCAGCAGATTTCTCGCTGCAAATTTGCAGCGAGACCCGCTGCGGATCCCTGCTCTGTACACATATGGGCAGACAAACTCGCAGCAGGATGGACATCCCGCTGAGAGTTTGTCAGCAGCCCGCCCTGAGTTTGTCAGCAGCCTGCCCCTTTCACCCCCAGCCGCAGAAGCGTATGCATCACTTGGTTCCCGCTCCGGCTAGATTCGGGGCTACCGGCAGGTCCCGCTCGGCCACTCAGTGCGCTGCCTCTCCGCAGCGCACTGATTGGCTGAGCGGGACGTGGAGACGCTGGGAGCCGCAAAGCTAGCCGGAGCAGGTACCAGGTGATGTATATGCTCCGGCGGCCGGGGGTTAACGGGGCGGGCTGCTGACAAACTTGCAGCGGGATGTTTGTTTACAGGGCAGGAATTCGCAGTGAGAAATCCGCTGCGAATACGCCCAGTGTGTTTGTACCCCAATAAAAGATTTAAGCAAACAGACCTCATCTTCTTACATATTTTGTACATCAATATGTCAAGATTTCTGCTTGTCAGCTTTGAGTATAAACCTATATTACGAGTTCAAATTGGCCAAAGTGCACCAAGGATGCACCAAGGGTGCACAAGTCCAACTGTTGCAAACCATAGTCCACATGGAACAATGCTAGGTAAGTGATAGTCCCAGCACTCCAATGTCCATGATAAAATCCAATACTTTATTTCATATCAAAACACTGATTAAAAGTTCATGTTGGCTTGAAAAAAACCAAGGATTTCACGTGCTTGGTCATGGTCCGAGACTAAGCGCGCGTGTGTGCGCCACGCAATTCTACTGCAGTTTAAGGTACCCTAAAAATAGCAGACATCACTAAGGTGATTCAATGATTTCCAAAAAAAAAGCCAATATTTGAAAAGCTACAGATTATATCGGTTAAAAGGAAATCGATAACATAATTTATATGTGAGTCTGATTTTGGTGCATCGATAGAAAACCCAATATCTGCCTCCATCAGTTATTCCCATGATTACCATTTGAGAAAATAATATAAAATACAAAAAAACTTTATTATTGGTGCATTCTAAAAACTAAAAAAAAAGTTAAAAAGTCTGACTTTATTCATTACATGCAAGTAAGTGTTTTCCTTGGTGTTTTATGTTCCACATTTCCATACGTGACTGACTATTATTTTCTCAAGGAAACCATTCACTCATAGCTTCTATTCTTTGCAGACCTCTTGTTAACAGCAGAGCTTAGATTTTTCAGCTTGCACATTTCAAGTACTTACCACCTACTAACCTGAACTTTGGCTGCTGTTCTGTCATTATCTGGTGGCAGCAACCCTATACAGAATCTATTACAAGACGTCACTTTGAAGTGTTCTAAACACAACGGATTTAATCACATACTATGTAAAAGCTGTTCTACAAAAGCAGTCCTGAGGTGTAAAAAGTCCAAGGCTCACAATATTTTTGACCAAAACACTGGGAGCTCCAATTCTCGCTGAAATCCTGGCACACTTGTTAGCTTAAAATGACAATTAAAACAAAGCAGTAAATCAAACAGCATGGGCTTTTTAATTTTCATTAGCAGCAAGACATTAGTAAAATGATGTAGGACAATTACTCACAAAAAGCTACCGCAGGTTTTAATGCAGTGACCTTTGGCTTTCCAGAAATGTATCGGATTCCTAGATATAACTTTTAACTACCTCATTCTTTCATATAGATTGTTGTTGCCAATACAGATAGATAACAATTGAATTACCAAGTCCTAAATTAACTAACCATTGGACTGATTTCAAGAAGATGAATGCGATTTATTTTCTACTTACTAATAAAAGACAATGAAACATGGCACTGGCTGCAACTATTGCTGGAAAATCATATCAAGTGCGTGTATAACAATCTTAGAAATCATGTAAGCTATAATTCACTTCTCTGACAAAAGAGGAAACCCAGCAAGCATCACTTGTCTTGTTTCCAATGTTTTGTCGTCTCTGAGTGCCATAAGAAGGTGCACGGACGCTTACAAGAGAATCCTAATTTGAAGACGAGATGTTTTATAAGCTTGATGCATACATGCACATCTCAGCGGCATCTCAAAATCCTCCTGGATGGATTCCTGGTGACCATTAGGGTGTGGTTGAGGCAAGTTATTCATCTTTATTAGCTGCAATTCAAGCAGCACAATATGGCACTCATCGTCCCACAACAAACATTGTGCAGTTAAAGTCGCTGTGTAGCCCCAACCTTTTTAGGGTGATGTGGACTGAACTGACCCTAGTATTATGGAGGACATGCAGCTGAGAGACTAGCTGCTATAAAGTGCAGTCATATATGTTTTCATAATTTCCCTAAACAGCCCATCTTGAGCTCAGATAAGAGATACATTGATTTTAAGGATCAATAGTATTCCTTATAAGCCCCCAATAAGAAAGAGAGCAGCAGAGCACGCCTATAGCCTAAGCAGTAGGGTAATTGATAAATGAACAGGGATGTCAGTAATCAGGAGGGTCATAATCAGAAGCAATATCTTTCTACCACAAAATCATGATCAATATGATCAATGTGAATATAATGAGATAGCTATTCTCCTTTCTTTTGTTATTCATTTCTTCTTATGGCTTAAAAAAAACAAACAAAAAAAAAAACGTAGATGTCAATCTAGCCTAAGGGTCTATTCACACATACAGGATCTGTAGCAGATGTGATGCTGTGTTCCATCATTTAATTACATTAATATCTGCAGCTCTAAGTCTGCGACATCAATCATGTACAGCAGATCCTGTACATGTGAATGTAGCCGAAAAGAGATTTGATGATGTAAAAACTTTGAAACCATTTTATTAAATTGTTATAGACTGCATTCAGAAAGTCTTCCAACCGTTTGACTTTTTTCACATTTTATGTTAAGGTGCTTTAAAAAAAAGTTTTCCCCAATTAATCTGTTTTACCCTATACAAAGAATGTGAAAACATTATTTTAGAAATGTTTGCAAATTTATTACACAGAAAAAAACTAAAAAATTTTGCAAATCATTCGTATTCAGACCCTTTACTTTGACACTATACACTGGGGGGCTCCCTTTTCTCTTGATCATCTGTTTCTATGCCTTAACTGAAGTCACACCTGGTTACAAGGAGCATACTGTATCTGGATGCAGAGACTCTTATCCAATACCAAGTCTGAACACCGGTTAAATAACACACAGGGGGTGTAGCGTGTCTGTCCTGGGAGTCGCTTTACTCCACAATCAGTAACACATGTATATGAATCAGACACGGTGAAGAACAAATTATTATTATTAACTTTCTGTTGTATTTTTTCAAAATAAGTTCACAAACTTGGCAATTGCAATCAAACTTGTCAGTGCAAATAAACTCACACCACCCCGAGTGCGGACACTTTTAAGGGAGTCCCGTCTTCACGCCTTGCATCGGGGCTCCTGGTCTTCCAGTGTATTTTAGGCTGAGACCTCCGTGATGAAGGAGAGGCCTGTAGCTGGCAACAAGGGGCATATATTGCTGCAGTGGGCATACCTGGTTTCAGGCAGCATATCTGACTACACTGGACATACAAGGGACAAATCTGGTTACAAGGGGCATACCTAGCTACAAGAGGCATATCTGACTATAAGGGGAATACCAGGCTACAAGTTGCATATCTTGCTATAAGTGGGATATCTTGCTATAAGGGTATTACCTGGCTACATGGGGCATACCTAACTATAACAAACATATCTCATGGCAGGGGACATAACTGGCTAAAAGGGGCATATCTAGCTGCAGTAGGCATACCTGGTTGCATGGGGGATGCCTGTCTAAAGGGGGCATATGAGACTAAAAGAAGCATTGCCTCTAGCTACAGGGGGCATTATTATTTTGGAAGGGACATTATTAATGGATGGCTACAGGGGGGCATTATTATTTGAACCTAATTAAGATTTATTACTGGGTCCTACAGATTAGTCACATTTTTATGAGGGATCCAATATGGGAATCAACAGCTCATACATACTTTATACACAGCCTATTGCAGCATTGTGATCTTCAAAGTTTATAACCAATCATATCCTTGTAACTCATACTTTACAAGTATGATTGATGTATATTAACAATACAGGATAAAAACAACAGTCTGTATTCCTTGCTACTACTTTTCTTGAGTTGCCCCTCACAATCTGGACATGGGTAGAGGACATTGTCTCAATTAGAATGGAATCACATATGATGCTAAGGCTGTTAGGACTCCACTTCTAGTAGACCTAGAGGGATGGCGATTTCCCTGAGTGACTCAATAGAAACAGAAATAGACACAGTGGGGTTGGATAAGGGTTGGATTTGCTGCAGGTAATGAACCTATAATTTTCATGGCTTATATAATCATAACACACACATGTATATATATATATATATATATATATATATATATATATATATATAAAAAAAAGCATATTGTGACAAGTAGAAATTTTATGCTGTTATAATAAATGAGGAAGAGTGACGCATGTTGTAACTGTGTGTGGACAAGAGGGAACAATGCTGGGGGGAAGAATAGGGAAACAAAACTACCACATGTCCATGTTCGGGGAATTTCTGACCTCTCAAACACTTGCAATCTTGTCTCTTAGATAAAACTAATTATAAGCGTTATCATGACACGACAAGTCAGCAAAAACTATTATTTAGAATATGTATGGTTAAGGATTCTTTAATCACAAAGCATATAGCACACTCCAAGATGAATATGTAAATTACATCCTTTATAAGTACAAAAGAATCATTAACAAACAATTAAAAACATTTAAAATGAAGCCAAAAGTGAACATCCACAATTTCTGGGATAGCACTTAAAGGGGTAGTCCACCCAAAAAAAATTTCTTTCAAATCAACTGGTGCCATAAAGTGCCAGAGATTTGTAATTCACTTCTATTAAAAAATCTTAAGTCTTCCAGTACTTATTAGCTGCTGTATGTCCAGCAGGAAGTGGTGTTTTCTTTCCTGTCTGACCCAGTGCTCTCTGTTGCCTCCTCTGTCCATGTCAGGAACTGTCCAAAGCAGGAGCAAATCCCCATAGAAAACCCCTCCTGCTCTCCAGACTGGAAATAATACAACTTCCTGTTGGGCATACAGCAGCTAATAAGTACTGGAAGGCTTGAGATTTTTTAATAGAAGTAAATTACAAATCTCTGTCACTTCATGGCAGCAGTTGATTTGAAAGAAATTTTTTTTGGGTGGACTACCCCTTTAACACCAAGATGGACTATCTAATGTAGCCACACAGAGATTGTCCGCAATGAACCACACAATTAGTCAAAAGCAAGAAAATTATCAGAGAAACATATCAGTGCATAATACAACAATCTAGCAATCACTAAGCACTAAGATCTTGGTAGGATTGTCACCTACACCTATTTACAGAGTTTAGGTAGGTTTAGGTGACACCACACCAAGATCTTAGTGCTGTGCTTTGTATTTGATTACGCAACCTGTGTGTTTCGGCCGCACAACTCTCTGTCTAAACTGGGGATGTCGTGCCAAGAACATTGCATTCAAATGGCAGCTCGAACAAATGTGTGGCCCGGCTGCATGGTTACTTGTGCCTTGCAAAGGCATGGAAAAGTCTGATCTCACTGATCATGGCTTCTTTAGGGTCGCACATCGGACGGTCTAAAAGGATCCTCGTGCCCTGGAAGCTAGGGGCCTAGAAGCCTAAATATTAACCTTTACTTGATCACAGGCAACGGAGTCTAGACTTTGAGGTTGGAAAATCTACAGAAATTTTTTGCAGCAACACATGCACATCATTTGGACAAACACCCGACATGTTATAGTGTCATATCAGAAGTTTGTATTGGTGGGGGTTTAAATGCTGATAACCTCGCCAATCGCTAGAAGAGGCAGAAGCATGTACAGTAGCTGCATGGCTATGCCCCTTCATCTGTGCTTTAAACAACTATAATGCGCCATATACAAAATTATAATGAAAGTCAATAGGACTTTTGGCAATTCAGTGTATCAGAAGTCCTTCCATTGTAATTGTATACTGCTTATTAATGCTGTTTAGACCAGAGATAAAGGGGCCATCTGCCCCTTCATTTTAGCGATTGGTGGGGATCTCAGCACAAAGACCCCAACCAATACTAATTTCTGACATGTCACTATGATATGTCAGAAGTTTCTAAAAACATTTACACTTTAAATAATTTAAAACAAAGAAATGCACAAAAACACAGCAAAACCATGACAAGAAAATCTTTTGGTGGGTAAATAAACACTGAAGCTTACAGAGTCATGCCAGAAGTGGAACAGACAAAAGACCCCTATAACATAAAAAGATATCTGTGCTTTGAACCCAGTTTTGTTTTAGATTAAAAATAAGGACTAATATACTACATTTGAACCGAGGCCAAGTAAGCTAAACTCTGGCCTGTGAATGTAATAGACAGTGGACTAAAGATAAAACCCCTGGAACATATCATTATGCCACAACTGCACTTCCTAAACTTTATAATCTGAAAGCTTCGCTGACATGTAAAGTTTAGCATCCTGCAATTTGTAGAATTAAAAGTTACAAAAAAAAGGGAAAATCTACTAATGGTTAAAACACAAGTGTCTTGAATTAAAGATTGATAAGGAAATAAACTTAGTAAATTTTAGCAGTTTTCCCAATTTAACAAACTGGTGTGTTACTCCTAGGCAGGAAGCGTGCGCTTCCTGTGCTTACTTTGAGTGACACGTGTAACCTTTGAATCTTGCATCCATCAATCTGCATTGTAATTAATTCTGTTTTTGCTTTTAAATGCTATGGTTAGCTCCGTCTCACAGATTCCAAACAAAACACCCTAACCCCTGGAGATATATATATATATATACACACACACATAGGTTACCATGTGCTAAAAGATGAACCACTCTGGATTATGAAACTGTCACAAAAAAAGACATGTTTTAAACTAAAATATATATTTCTAGATATAACCAATATCTACCTAGATACCTCATACTTACATAGAAAATACACTATTCATAAAATATAGATAGCAGTAAATCACCTTTATCCCATAAGTAAAAGGCCTGAGCATTTGTATGCCTCTCCATAAATGGGGATTTAATGACAGGCGCGTTTCGCTGTCATTGTTTTAATTACAAGCGTTGCCGATTAAAATATAATACAATTATGACTTTAAAAATACTGCTGGAGTGCTTGAAAAGACTGTCGGTCAATAGCTTAGACAACATATAAAGCATTTATTCTTCATAGGGCACCAAAGGTCAGGCAAATGATGGTTTTATGCTACTGACAATGATTTGCTCTTTGCATTGACAAAACAACAACAATTAGTCTTACTTCAATGAACGCACAGAAAAATGAATTAAACAAAATGACAGAGCTCATACATTACACAAAGCACCAGCCGTAGCCAGGCACTTCGGATTTAAACAATATTTAAACTCTCTGCTCAATTTACATTTATAAGGCACAACGTATTTCCTTTTAATCTTTATGATAAATGTCCATCAAAATAAATGGGTAGGAGTCTGCAAAAATGTGCAGTGTGCAATTTCTAGTAACCAAATAATGACATTCTCTGTAACAGTATAGAACCATACAGTATCACTTCTAAAAATGAATAACTTTCTGTATACAGTTATGGGGCATATGCACACATTTAAGTTCCCTGCAAACTGATACTCTATGTTGGTGGGCAGTCGATGTTTTATATAGATCATCATTTGTTTCTGCTTTAGGAATGTTTGCCTGGCCATAGTTATTGCTGGAGGTTTTAGGAGTGCACCAAAGGCTTCACTTCAAAAGAGGATGGAATTATGTGATGACCTCTTTAAAAATACTATAACAATAAAGAGGCTGCCTATTCTTAAATATTTCCAAGGTTATTAATAAAAATGCTGTACCAGGGCATATTAATATAAATGCCGTAAGTGGGCATATTAGTATAAACTGTCTAACTTATCTGTTCTTAAAATTTTATTAGAAATGCCCATTCTGCTCCCAGCTAGTTGCAAGGAAACAATGTGGCAACCAAAAAGTCCTTATACTGCCACCCCCTTTATCTCCATACATGTTTGAAGAGGAGAATAAGATGTATGGGTTGAGTTGTGGCTACATTGCTTCCATGTGACTATTCAGTTTGGGTTGTAGTAAATGACTTTACTGTACATATAAATTAGAAAGAAATGTATTTTTATTCATATAACCAGTTATGCACAATACTATGCAACCTTTAAGTAATATATATGCTTCTATTATACAAGTTATATTTATATTAAACCACAGTATACATGTATTCCCAGCTTCATTACACGAGACAAAAATCTCTGGCTATAGTCATGAAAAGATAGTATTACCGCTGCATCAAAGCAACAGAGAAGAACTAAAAACTAGAAATATTGGCCTTAGTTGTCACTGGAATCAAGGTTTCTGCTACCGTTTCATAAACCCCATCTACCAATTCTGCTTGTGAAGCAATGGAAACCTTAAGTAATGGAGCTTTCAGGGAGCCCTGGGGTGAGGGCCCAACAGCTGAAATGCCCCGCCTAGGTGACACTGTCCACCACACAGAACAGCATATAGCGTAAGGGTCCTATTAGACAAAGCGATTTTTCATTTTTATCGGACTATAAACGATTGCAAGGAGTGCTTTTGGGAATTAACTGAAATCATTCACCATAATAAACAGAAGTCGTTACAATCACAATTACGATTGTTCATACACTCCACTTTACGAATGATCAGAATTACGAACAAACTATGTGTACATACATCAAAAGATTTGAGAATGATTAACAACTTTATGGTCAGCTAAAAAGATGTGATCAATAACATACGTAGAAATTTTCGTTTGCCATTTGACCATTGCCTGCATACACATGGAATGGTTACCGCTTAAATACGAGCAATATAATGATTTTTTGTACAATAGTCTTTTCATAATCTTTTTAGGGCTCTAAGCCGAAAAATGCACCATGATGGAAAAAAATGAAGAAAAGTAACGGTGACTGGCTGAAAGGGCATTAAATCACTGGAAGAGACTGACTTTAACGGAAGCCTAAGAATGCCCCAAACTGATCCCGAACAGTCCTCCATTCCAAGAATTCTGTGATGAGAATACCGCTGTTCCTAAAATAATTTTTTTGCATGCTCACTAAATTATTAACATGATGCCTGCAAATAATGCTGCGTTTACACGTAACGATTATCGTGCGAATTTGCGCGATAACGGTCGAATTCGAACGATAATCGTACGTGTAAACGCAGCGAACGATTGAACAACACACGATAAATTGTACATTTTGATCTTTCATCAGGTCATCAAATCGTCGTTCATCGTACGCAAAAAATTCGCAAATCTTTCCGTGTGAACAGTCGTTCGCCGATTTAACCAATGTGTGAGATAGGCTTAAACGATCGCAAAATGATCGCAGTGCGAATTTTCGTACGATATATCGTACCATCTAAACGCTGATCGTTATAAAAAAAAAAATCGTAAATCCGACATCGCTAATCGTACGATCGGGCCAATAATCGTTACGTGTAAACGCAGCATAACAGTAGGCACTCAAACTCATGAACAGATGAACCCAGGTTCAACCTGCTAATTTTGGTATCTAATGTCTAAGGGGCGTAGAGACTTATGCTGGGTTTACACGGAACGATTATCGTTTGAATTTTCGCTATAACGATCGCATTTGAGCGATAGTTGTTCCGTGTAAACACAGCAAAACGATCAAGGGATGAGCGAAAAATCGTTCATTTTGATCTTTGAACATGTTCTCAAATCGTCGTCCGTCGTTCGCTAAATATTCACAGATCGCTTCATGTAAACAGTCTTTCATAGATTCACCCTATGTAAAAGATGGGAATAAACGATCTTAAAAACGATCGCAATAACGATTTTTCTTACGAATCTTCTAACGATTTTTCTCCGTCTAAACGCTGATAGTTATAAAAACCAAATCGTTGCTTCAAAATTATTAACCATTCGATTGGACAAATTATCGTTCTGTGTAAACCCAGCATAACTCGATGGAAGATGTTATGGGAAAGAAGGATCAAGCACATTGTATTTCAAAGATGTCGGGCAGTGATTAATTCCCCATAAAGGACACAGTATACTTGGCTAAGCAGGCATGTGGGAGAGGGTACAGGAGAACAACTGTTGGCAGAACATGTGTTAAGCCAACAGATATCTAAGCTGTACGGGCCCCTTTACCCATACAAGTATTCGCTAAATGTAGGTGATTATGGGGCTTAGATCGCTAAGCTAATGAAAAAACTTAATATGTCAATTAACAAGTTGAGACATTAGATTCAATAAAATCTAATTTATTTATTCCCTGACTGTACTGGAAAGTATTAAGTTATCAATAAATGTCAATCTTTTTTAGTACTGAACTAATAAGTCATTGTGGTTGTTCCCTGCTCCCCACCAAACTACTTCTCTTAATGCATATTACCAATTATGGTATATTACCTTAATAAATAAATAAATAAAACATCGTAGACCAAGGTTAAAGCATACCTGTCAATGCGTATCAAGTAAGTGCACTATTTTCCAGTCCACTGTTCAGTAATGATACTAGAACAATGATATAAGTGCACAGTATACAGCAGGCATACACTGCTGATTAGGACAATAATTGTAATACTTAATAAACAGGGCAATAAATCTGTGGCTTATGGTAAGAACTACTTAGCAAACAAGACCAATCAATGTTCAGTGGCCAGAAGAGGGCAAAGGTCTTTAAGGTCCCTGTTCACAGCATGTTGTTGAATTAGATGGACTCGTGACCTCTGCACTTTGCAGCCAACATCCCCAGTTTATATCCTTTCATGGTTGTTCATTATATTAAGTCAGCAATAGCTTTCCACGCTTGATGTGTACACACACTTATGACAATTAAACCCCATGTAGTTATGATTTTGTCAATGGCTTTTCCTGCTTACAAGCAATGTTTGTTATGCAGTGGCTGTTCGTCTCGCCAGTGATAGACACATGAAACTTTTTACCTTCTCTGAGAAAATGAAATATTGATCACTTATCATAAGAAACAATGAGCGGAGTATAATCAGACACCGCATTTTGAATACTAAAAGAGAAACTAATCCAGCAGAGCTTTGACAATAATATAACACATGTCCTGGGTTATGTGTCTTCAGGTGACAGCTTGTTACCATTGTGTAGATCAGGCCATTGCAGACATATATAAGCGAGTGAATGCCACGGCAGTAACAGATGCCCAAAGTGAGTATTTTTATCAAGTCTTAATTTTCCACATCAACATAGTAAATTGTTCTGTGTCCAGGGAAAAAAAAAACACTTTTTTTTCAATCTAAACTGTCCATAAGCCTTAAAGAGGAAGTCACACTAACACTAAAATGGGCAGAGAAAATGAGAAGTGAAAGAAAATAATAAACAAGCGATATCACCTGTCCCTGTGCCTCCGTTGTGCCGCTCTTAGGTCCAGTTCACAGCAGTCGGCTGCCTTCTTCTACTGTAAAACGGGTATGTCACATACCTGGCTCTTCCAATAGCAACCTTACAGCTCGACTGAGTGATTGCCTGCTGAGCCAGTCAGTGACTAGGGCGGTGTCCTGCCCCATTCACTGACTGGCTGGGCAATTATTCAGCCAAGGATGTGACACTGCCAAAAACAACATTAAATCTTAACCCCTTAGCGACCCATGACGTACCTGGTACGGGGGTGTTCAGAGCGGGGTTCCGCCGGGACCCCACTCTGAACGGCACCACTCCCGGCTGCAATCTGCAGCCGGGCAGTGCATCTATTAGCCGGCGCGGGTCCCGTTGCCACGCCGGCTAATTAAGCACTTCAATGCAGCTGTCAAAACTGACAGCTGCATTGAAGTGCTGTATGCACAACATCCCTGGTGTCTAGTGGGACGGATCTAAGGGGAGATCCATTCTTTTGCCCGTGCGAGCCTCAGCTTTGCAATGACGCTGATCCCGGCTCGGCAATAGATTGCTGTGGCCTGCAGCAGGCCATAGCAAACTATCACCGATATGATGGATCATTGCCGTGTATATACAAGTCCCCCAGGGGGACTTCTAGTTTATGTAAAAAAAAAAAGTAAAAAAGTGTTTTTATTAATAAAAAAATCCCCTCCCCTAATAAAAGTCCAAATCACCCCCCTTTTCCCATTTTATAAATATAAACTATTAAATAAACAAATAAATAAACATATTTGGTATCGCCGCGCACGTAATCGCCCGAACTATTAATCACATTACTGATCTCGCGCGGTAAACGGCGTCAGCACAAAAAAATCCCAAAGTGCAAAATTGCGCATTTTTGGTCTCATCAAATCCAGAAAAAATGTAATAAAAAGTGATCAAAAAGTTGTATATGTGCAATCAAGGTACCGATAGAAAGAACACATCATGGCGCAAAAAATGACACCTCACACAGCCCCATAGACCAAAGGATAAAAGCATTATAAGCCTGGGAATGGAGCGATTTTAAGGAACATATATTTGTTAACAATGGTTTGAATTTTTTTAAAAGCCATCACATAATATAAAAGTTATACATGTTACATATCGTTGTAATCGTAATGACTTGAGGAACATGCTTAACAAGTCAGTTTTACCCCAAGGCGAACGGCGTAAATGCAAAACTCCCCGAAATCAAAACATATTCTATTTTTTTTTTTTTTCAATTTGACAGCGCAAATGATTTTTTTCAGGTTTCGCTGCATATTTTATGGAAAAATAATGCCTGTCATTGCAAAGTACAATTTGTTTCGCAAAAAATAAGCGCTCATATAAGTCTCTGGGTGAAAAATTTACAAGCGCTATGGACTTTAAAACATAAAATGGAAAAAGCAAAAGTGCAAAAACGAAAATTGGCTTTGACCTTAAGGGGTTAAAGTAGATATGCTCATGATATTGTCATATTGAAATGTGATAAAACATAAATAAATGTAAGCCAAACCTGTCGATATCAGGTTTGAAAATCCCCAATGGAGGTGTTGGGAAGAAAGAATGAAGAATCTCTGTGGAAAGGTAGCTGCTCTTTTCATTACCCATTAAAAAAAAAGCGAAAAAAAAAAAAAAAATACATTTGTGCACCTAGCTTGTCATACATGTTTTTGAGAGAATTAAAGTTATTGCTTTTGGTGACAGCTATTTTAAGTATATGCCTAGCTTAAAGTGACTCTGCACCCAAAATCTGACCCCCCCCCAAACCGCTGGTACCTTCAGATAGCTGCTTTTAAATCCAAGATCTGTCCTGGGGTCCTTTCAGCAGGTGATGCAGTTATTGTGCTAAAAATTTACTTTTAATCCAGCAGCGCTGTGTCTAACGGCCAGGGCTTACATTTGTATATGCATTAGGCTGGCACCACCTCTTTGTCCCTCCTCCCCGCTCTCCTCATGATTAGGAATGATCCAGGCAGATTGCTTCCTATTCCCCACCTGTGTGCATAATGAACATGGGCTAGATCGTTAAGACACCTGTGCAAAGCTCAAAAAGCAGTAAATGTTCCTGGATCATTCCTAATAATGAGGAGGGTGGGGAGGAAGGATAGAGAGGGTGTGCCAGCCTAATGCATATACAAATGTAAGCCCCGGCCGTTAGACAAAGCGTTGTAGGATTAAAAGTTGTTTTAAGGAGAATAACTGCATCACCTGCCGAACGGACCCCAGGACAGATCTTGGATTAAAAGCAGCTATCTGAAGATACAAGTGGTTTGGAGGGGTCAGATTGTGGGTACAGAGTCACTTTAAGTAAACTGTGCAAAAAATCTGTCACTGATGCACCAAAATAATAAAATGAATGGCTTGTGCCAAATGTATCATGTGTTTTAGACACTTTACTTGTCAAGGAAAAAGGGCTGGAAGAAAAAATTGTAAAATGTACCAAACTTTGGGTGCACAGTACTGGCGTATATGTGTGCCTACCATGAGATGGAATAAAGATAAGTAAGCTATGCCACACTGACCACATCACAAACATTTTAGAAAAGTACAGTGGTACCTCGGTTCTCGAACTTAATTGGTTCCGGCAGGCAGTTTGAGAACCAAGCAGTTTGAAAACCGAGCAGTGTTTTCCTATAGGAAATAATGTAAATGTCATTAATTGGTTCCAGCAGCCACCAATAATCACCTACAATACTCATTTATTACACTGATAAGTGCTCAGTATAATTACTACAGTACAGTACAGAACAGCACTATACTGTACAGGACATTAAACATAAGAAATGTTCATCAGAACCAGCAATTATAGTACAGTAGTCACCAACTCCTCACTCATCCTTTACTGTATAGCGTCCCCCCCATCCAAGCACTGTAATGTATGGGTGGTGGTATGACGGTGGTGCACTGCCTGTACTACTACTGCACTGTATATGCACTCCAGCAGTCTTATACAGCACTGTACTGTATGTGAAGCCTCACCACTGCTTAACTCGCCAGGTACAACCCACCATCCACGCTCGCAAAAACGTTCGAAAAACGTTCGAAAACCGAGCAAAGTTCGAATTCCAAACACTACTTCTGGGTAAATTTTCGTTCGAATACCAAGCAGTTCGAGTTCCAAAGCGTTCGAAAACCGAGGTATTACTGTATTGTATAATCTGCCCCATTTGCCCCAAAATGCATGAATCCTTCAATATTACTGATTAATTTCCCAAAGTGTAATAGGTAGAATAGGTCATATAAAACTGACATTTGTTACCATGTATTTTAATGGAAAGGGTGCATTGCATCTAGAAATGACACTGTTTAAAAGTACACAGAAGAATATGTAGTAGTATTTATGTAGACCACCTCCAGGGTTAAATTATGTTTATCAAATGACAGTGCCATGTATTAAGCAAATCTGTTTAGACATAGAAATGCTGAGTGTAAGGTAAAAACATCAATTGAACCATTTACTTGCATAAAGCTCTAGGGTGCAATATTTAAAGCACTTTATTCAATAAAAAATGCTTTTAAAATGGTACTTTGGTGATTGGGAAAAACTGGAATCATCTGTCAATGTGACTGCAAGAAAGTTCAATAAGCTAAATAATGAACCATTTACATTATTTTCCTCAGGCTCCATGACTTGTGTCAATAGTACTCTTTAAAAAATTATGATGTAGCTCTTGTACTTTGTAAATCACAGGATGCACGTTTCTACCTTTTGTGAGCTACAATGATACACACCAAAAAAGCAAATATATTTTATTGGTTACAGGAAAAGATGAGCTTATTTTTTTTTTTTTATTGTGAAAAAACATAATGCATTTTGACATAATTTGAGACAAAAACTTTTAATGGGGTTTTCTATCTCTTAAAGTGATAATGTAACCCTATCCCTTTAAAACCAGACCTCTTGGACCTTCCCCAAACCTGAAAATAAAAGGACTCTATTATAGTAATGTTTGCCCCTTCAGTCTCTTGCGAGTGGTCAGGTGCTGCAGAGCAAGGGAAATGTAGAACAGCTAAATGAACTGAATGGAGATAGCTGCAGTTTTTTGTCATGATCACAGGGGTCCCAGAGAACAGAACAAAGTGAATACATATGCCAGTGATTAAAAAAGGTGTTAAAAGGGAATTTTACATTAAAAAACAAAAACAATTTCACATTTTCCCTTGCAACCCCCCCCCCCCCCCAAGACCCTTATTAATGCCGATTAAATGTCAGGGATGAATTTAACAAGGCTCAGTGCTAGTTTTCTGGCCAACAAACACTGCAAATTGCTTGTGGTAACAGTGGTTTTGACCACTTTATTTATTTTATTTTTAATTTTTGCATCCACACAAAAGTGGTAAAGGTGTGGTTAAGATTAAGCCAGCATTCTTTTACTTAAAGGGATTATTCAGGAATAGAAATACATGGTTGCTTTCTTTCTGAAACAGCACCCCTCTTGCACTCTTGCACTGTGTGTTTCTACCCAGTTACTACAGAGCCTTCAACTAGACTACTGCTTATAAATTCTAAAAACATCCCAAAAATTATGATGCCCATTACCAAACCAAGTCATGACAAGATGCATAAGGAAAAGAACCATCAACTTATCTATGTTTATCACTAAAAATGAACAAATTTACAGTAAAAACAAAGGGAATCACTTTGTTAGCTCTGCAGACGATTTATCAGCCTGCTGCCTCCCAGCCATATTACTCTTCCCCGGGTGCCAGGAAAAGCTCTATCAAGTCCTGGAAAACTTTCAGATCCAGCTTTTTGCCGCAATTTACTTTGTTTTTACTGTAAAATCGCTCATCTTTATTTATCACCATAAAACATAGATAAGAATAATTTAACAAAGAACCTGATCCACAACAGACTGAAGGATAAGGTTCCTACACCTTTCAATAAAAGTGTCTAGGAAGTAGTACAATGGCTAAAGTGCCTGTGCTCTCATAAAAGGAAAAAAGGAGCGATGGACTGTATGTACCACAGCACACTTAGTACAGATTCCACTGCAATAAAACCATAAAGCAAAAAAATCCTGAATCCTGTCGCACCACAGTACATACATATGTATTGCCCAAGTAAGTATTCCCAACAGAGAATAAGGGGAGCAGATGGAGTAAAACAAGCCAAAAAGGCAGCGTGGACAAGAAAAAAACAAAGGTGACACTCTGTCAAGAAAAGCACTTTAACCCCTTAAGGTCAAAGCCTATTTTCGTTTTTGCGCTTTTGCTTATTCCATTTTAAGTTTAAAAGTCCATAGCGCTTGCATTTTTTCACCTAGAGACGTATATGAGCGCTTATTTTTTGCGAAACCAATTGTACTTTGCAATGACCGGCATTATTTTTCCATAACATATGCTGCGAAACCGGAAAAAAATCATTTGCGCTGTCAAATTGAAAAAAAAAACGAATTTGTTTTGATTTCGGGGAGTTTTGCATTTACGCCGTCCTATGGTAAAACTGACTTGTTATGCATGTTCCTCAAGTCGTTACGATTACTATGATATATAACATGTATAACTTATATTGTATCGGATGGCCTGTAAAAAATTCAAACCATTGTTAACAAATATACGTTCCTTAAAATCGCTCCATTCCCAGGCTTATAGCGCTTTTATTCTTCAGTCTACGGGGCTGTGTGAGGTGTCAGTTTTTGCGCCATGATGTGTTCTTTCTATAGGTACCTTGATTGCGCATATACGACTTTTTGATCGTTTTTTATTACATTTTTTCTGGATTTGATGCGACCAAAAATGCGCTATTTTGCACTTTGGAATTTTTTTGCGCTGACGCCGTTTACCGTGCGAGATCAGGAATGTGATTAATTAATAGTTCGGGCGATTACACGCGCGGCGATACTAAATATGTTTATTTATTTATTAATTTATATTTATAAAAGGGGAAAAGGGGGGTGATTTGGACTTTTATTAGGGGAGGGGATTTTTTATTAATAAAAACACTTTTTTACTTTTTTTTTACTGTAACTAGAAGCCCCCCTGGGGGACTTGTATATAGACAGCACTGATCTCTCATAGAGATCAATGCTGTGTATATACACAGCAAAGATCGATTAGATCGGTCATAGATTACTATGGCCTGCTGCAGGCCATAGCAATCTATTGCCGAGCCGGGATCAGCGTCATTCCGACGCTGAGGCCCGGCACAGGCAGAAGAACGGATCTCTCCCCCGCGATCGCATCGTGGAGGGGAGATCCGTCCCACTAGACACCAGGGAAGTGAGGAGCAAAGCTTTTAAGTGCAGCTGTCAGGTTTGACAGCTGCACTTAGAGGCTTAATTAGCCGGCGCGGCAACGGGACCCGCGCCGGCTAATAGAGGCACTGCCCGGCTGCACATGTCAGCCGGGATCAGCGCCGTTCAGAGCGGGGTCCCGGCGGGACCCCTCTCTGAACACCCCGAGTGGCACCATGACGTATCAGATACGTCATGGGTCGCTAAGGGGTTAAAGCCCCTATTACACAGGGTGATGCAGAGGAGCAAAGTGGCGCTGTCAGCGATTGCTTGCTTCTCGTTCCCCACTTGCTGCTGGTGCTATTACACATGTTGGCAGCGAGCGGGGAAGAGCTGGGCAGCCCATAGAAGATAGCAGCGGTCTATCCCACAGAGCGACGGCAGCAGATCGTTGCTATCTTAGTTGTTGACTAGTTGAAAGACAACGACAATCGTTTTGTGTAATAGGGCCTTTATTCAGAGATCATTTTTTGTTTCTATATAAATGTTACACAAAGCCAAAGCTGTATATTATTATTAGAGAAAAAAAGACCACTGACCTCATCAGGGCTCGAGGCTTGGTAGGTGCGGTTATCATCACTGAAGTCCTGATCCACTTCAGCATACTCTGTTTCTCCATTTACTCGAGATTCATAAACAGGAGTTACATTATGGCACAAAGCAATCGCCTTCACTGCCTCATGGACCCGACTGCTCACAGTCTTACGTACTTTAGGGGCTGAAGACTGGACTTTTCTTGAAGGCGTTGAACTGGTAGTGTTATTTGTTTGGGGCTGCACCTTCAAAACAAACAAAGAGAAAAAAAAAAGAAGGCCACTTTTATTAACGTTAAACAAAAATTTCATGTGTGATTATAAATTCACCATCTGTAACATGCCAGGTTCATAAGTGAAATGATGCACTAAAACGAATAAGTCCAAGCGTGACTTTAAAGGGGTAGTCCACCCAAAAAATTTTTCTTTCAAATCAACTGCTACCATGAAGTGCCAGAGATTTGTAATTTACTTCTATTAAAAAATCTCAAGCCTTCCAGTACTTATCAGCTGCTGTATGCCCAACAGGAAGTTGTATTATTTCCAGTCTGGAGAGCAGGAGAGGTTTTCTACGGGGATTTGCTCCTGCTTTGGACAGTTCCTGACATGGACAGAGGAGGCAACAGAGAGCACTGGGTCAGACAGGAAAGAAAACACCACTTCCTGCTGGACACACAGCAGCTGATAAGTACTGGAAGACTTAAGTTTTTTTAATAGAAGTGAATTACAAATCTCTGGCACTTTATGGCACCAGTTGATTTGAAGGAAAAAATTTTTTGGTGGACTACCCCTTTAAAGGTCGATTTTATAAACTTATTGGGGAAATAAGAAGTGACAGGAGAAAAAAAATTCTGTTTATTTTAGATTTACACGCTCTTCGTAAAACAGTCAGTGAAATGAGATAAATGTTTTTATTTGCAGCAAGTACATAATTAAGTTGAATGATACCAGGCAACACCTAGCAAAGTCACATCATTATTATTAGGCGCACAATATGGATGCTTTACGTTACAATGTTAAGTAACACTGTATAACATCCACCCACCATGTCCTTATGTGCTGTCGCAATAAGAGGAGCCCACTTTGGAACCATGTGCTGTCTTGGGCTCCGTGCACTGAGCCACTGATCCGTGAACACACTGCCCATCAAATTACAGTGCTGTCTAATAATGGGTTTAACTTTTCTGCTCATCTGCTTCTCAACTCCTGCTTTGAACCTTTGCATTTGCATTCTCGATTCGCCGATGTCATTACAGACGCAAATAAATTAAGCTGATTTACTCCATCTGAATTATGTTATGTTTATTGATGCTTGTATAATTTAATTTCACACAGATTCCATTAAAGATTATGCTCTCTGTCACGGAATGCTTCCAGAGGGAAAATATAATCATGTTATAATAGATTTTTCTGTTGCATTATTGTAGATATACAAGAGGGTTGTCCTTGTATTAATAAAACAGGACAAAATACGAGGGAGGGAAATCAATGCCCCAAGACCACCACTGCCTAACTGGTTAGGCGACTGGAAACACTTATTATCACAAATTGGAAATTCTCTGTGTGTTTCTGGAGTGGTTTCATGTAAGTTTAATTAGGATCTAGGTAAACACAAGCTGCTGTCAGCGTACAGCCAACCGCTTACAACAGGTGGCTTTATAAATAAAAATGCTACATTTTCATGTGAGGCTTGTGAACCCATAAGGTTTTTTTTCACAGGCGGTGCACAAACAAGATCTCATGACCAGTTGTGTGTGTGTGTGTGTGTGTGTGTGTGTGTGTGTGTGTGTGTGTATTTGCATTTCCTTGCATATGTTAGGGAAGTGGCTGCATCTTGGTTGTGTACCCCATACGGAGAGCCTCCTTACTGTGGTGGCATGGAAAAAAATATTTGATCAAATGCTATGCTAAGAACCTGTCACCATGAAAATGCAATATAATTCATTAGCATAATTTTATGTGCAGGATGAGCTAAACAATTTGATACTGTACATATATTTGTGGGAAAATATCTTGTATAACTTATTTATTTTTATTATTATTATTAAATTGCAGCTTATTATATGTTAAAATGGCACGTATAACCGAAATTTTCTTTTACTGAGTAGTCATATACTGAAACTTCCTTTATTTTAATCTATTTCTATTTTCTAAACGTATTTTTTTTTTTTACTTTTTGTACATTATTATGGGGTCTGCCATCTTGCCTGAGCTGTTTTTAACAGCATTTAGTGACACGCTTTACAGCAAGACTCATGGACATAGACGGTTATTTGCCCGGATTCCTAGGTGGGAACGTACCCTTAAGCTATGTTCACACAATGTATGTTTTGTATAAGTCACGGTCGTTGTTGCAAATTGTGTTTTATACAAAACACATGTTCTATTGGAATGAATAGAATTCCGGCCGGAGCGTATACACATAGTATATGCTCCAGGCAGGATTCCATGCGGCCGCATAAAAAACTGACATGTCAGTTTTCTGTGGCCGCTATTCATTGAATAGCAGCCACACAGAACAAGTCAGTTCACACAATGGAGAGTGTGGCTCCAGCCGCACTCTCCATTGTGTACAGTGGCGAATTGAGATCCGGGTGCACACGAGCGGATGAGTGCAGGACGGGCCGTGGGGTGCAGCGGGGGGGGATGCCCGGGTGATCACTAGATTGTCCAGGCAGCCCATAGAGGATAGTGGCGGTCTGCTGCCGCCACTTCCTATTACACGGAGCGACGGCAGCAGATCGCTGCTATATCAGTCATTTGTCTTTCAACATGTTTGAAAGACAGGCGACGCAACAATTAGCCGACATGAACGATGTCGGCTGACCGTTGCCTTCTATTCCATGGGACGAGTAATCGGCCGATATTAGTTCCATGGAATAGGGCCTTTACTCAGCGTACTCTGTGACTTTTGAAAAGGTCATTCCACAGGGAGCTGCTATTGTGTTCTCTATTTACTGGTATCACATGTTGCTGCAATGCTGTACAGATCACTTTACAGCACCCTTCTCATGTATCTACAGACACAACAGTGCCATCTAGTAGACCCCCTATCCCGTACACTGCTTCCTTTTGAAAAATTGGTGGAGAGAAACGACCTGGCCTCCGCAGAACGCTTCTCGTACATGAAGATACGCCACTTCATGCTGACGCGGTTGGGGTAGCTAACTGTCTCGAAGCCCACGGCCTTCGAGCAGCTGGTACGTGTGGGAACATCCACGAGTGGGCTTATCTCTGCTATATATAACATCCTCAACTCCTCGATAGGCGACACTCCTATTCGGCATAAGTATATGGACAAGTGGGAGGAGATTCAGGGCCGGAGTCTTTCCCCGGAATGCTGGGGGATTGTCTGGGATAGGGCAGCCTCATCATCAATATATACAACTTATAAGGAAGCTAACTACAAAGTTATGATGATGTGGTACCACACCCCAGAGCTCCTCCATAAGTTGAACAACTCTATTTCTCCGTTATGCTGGCGCTGTCAGGGGGATGTGGGTTCCTTATTTCACATTTTCTGGGGATGCCCCCTTGTCAAGGGTTTCTGGTCTGAGGTCTGTGGATTGGCCACTAGGATCTTTGGGAAGGATATTCCTTTAGACCCTGTTCTCTGCCTTCTTAGTCTGCCTCCTAAGACCCTTGGGAAGAAGGCCTCCAAATTACTTCTGATCATGCTGACAGCAGCTAAGTCATTAATTGCCCGTTCCTGGAAGCAAACTGCCCCTCCATCTCTCAATTGCCTTATTGTCAGAATCAAAGAGCTGCGAGCTCTTGAGCGCTTGACGGCCTCACTAAATAATACTCTGGACACCTTTGACTGTATTTGGTCCCCTTGGGATACCTAAACCCTCCCTGCGTCCCACTGACTGGTTGAGACTGCTTTTTCTTGCATTTCCCCCCTCCTCCCCCCCTCCCTCCTTATCCTTTCCTTCTCTACTATGTCGTGTCTTTGTAGTCTCTCTTGTCTGTGTCTTATATGTTCTTAACTTTCTGCTTTGATGTGCTTCATTCGGTTATAGTCCTCGTGCTGTTTGGCCTCCATAAGAACCGGTTCTCAGAACCACGGTTACACTTTTATTGATAGCTGTTTACTTTGGATATGTCTGACCGAACTCCTCCATGACATTTTGATATTCCCTACTCTGTTATAAAAATACATTTATTAAAAAAAAAAAAACAGTGCCATCATTCAGTGGCACTGTCCACCAGACTCTTTAACCCAGAATGAGCAGGGATTCCAATTAATAAGTTAAAAGTTAAGCTATGTTCCCACTAGGTAAAAATAACAGCAAATAAAAATGATCACGATCATTATTAACGGCCGTTGTTTTGCAACAATGGACGATATTTGCCCTTATTTTTACCTAGTAAGAACATAGTTTTATACTGAAACCTTTTCCACAAATCAGCCCACCCTTAAGAATACTGTGTGGAATTCAGAAACATGTTCCCAGTATGCACTCTTTGGAAGACTTGTAGCACTAGTTTTATTTCAGAAGTACAAAAAAAACGTGACATATAGAAGTTTCTTCACATAGTCTTATTTAGTAATTTACTTACCAATGAGTAGGAGCTTGCTACATGGCTCTGGATTTCATCCATTGTATCTGTGCCGTAAGACACAGTGCCTAAGTGAAGACGTTTAAAAACCATTTCATTTTGGGTAAGTGTTCCTGAAAGATATATAAACGTCAGATGACATATAAATGTCACAATGAACTTTATTAAATATTTCAATTCAGTACACCATAAAAAAGGTTTGGTGTAGTTTCTGCAGCAAATCTGCATTTGCGTATCTGAAATTGTCATCCACTGGCACTTCTGAAGGCAAATCTGAACTAAATCATATAGATTTTGATGCAAATTTTCTGGTGTGGCTATTGGTGAGTATCATGCATATGTATAAAGGAAGAAAAAATCTCTGCATTTAAAGGATTTTTCCCTGCAACTACAGTCAGGCACTTTTTACCCCACTTTCAGGGAGTGAACTGTGTTGCTGAGGCTGGAACTATGTTACACTCACAGCACTAGCATGCAGTGGGCAAAAACCACACAATGTTGCTGCATCATTGGTAATATCATGGGAACAACGGCTGCTGCATGCAGGCGACCTTTCACCTGCATGCGGTGATTACAATATAGCCCCATCAAGTAGTCATTACAATATATTACAATATAGCCCCAGTGACCTCAGCCTTTCCTCTCTAAGTGATAAAAGTATCAGACAAGCCCCCTGAATAAGGCCGCACAAATACATTTTCAGTTCCCGGGACAACTTCTTTGACAGCCGCAGCTGCAGATCCTCATTGTTTCAGCAGTAAAATTCACAACACAGCAGATTTATTGTGAATTTTTCCTCCTTCATTTAAGTAAATAGGGAGAAGCTGCTATAAATCCACAGTGGAACTTCTACATAAATTGAAATGCTGGGGATTTAAAAGCATCATCATGAGTAAATTTTTGTCCAAATTTTGTGCTGATTTTTTCTAAAAGAGATTTCTAAAAGGCTCAATAACTGGTAATGCAATACACTGGATTTTTCACAAACAAATCTGCAGCACATTATGTGAAAGCTGCATTATCCCTAAACTGGAGTCTGATCTGAATAGACAGCTGCTGAGTTGACAGCTGCCTCCGATTACCGGAGGCAACCTTTCCCTGGGGTCTTGTGGGGGAGATCGCTCCCTCCGGGACGTTGTACCGGAGGAGAGATCTCCCTGTCTGATGCCAGCCGGGGACTTGTCCAAGATAGCGCCGTCCCTGGCTCGGCACTCGTTTGTTTCCTGCTGCAGCAGCCGAAAGCAAACGAGTGCCTATCTCATTGATCTTTACTGTATATCTATACAGTAAAGATCTCAATGAGAGATCAAAGTATATATACTAGAAGTCCCCTAGGGGGGCTTCTAGTATATGTGTAAAAAAAAAAAAAAAAAAAGTGTTGTTTATAGTAAAAAAAAACCTCCCCTAATAAAAGTCTGAATCACCCCCCTTTTCCCAGGTTTTAAATAAAAGTAAACAAATAAATAAATAAATATGTTTGGTATCGCCGCGTGCGTAATCGCCCGAACTATTAATTAATCACATTCCTGATCTTGCACGGTAAACGGCGTCAGCGCAAAAAAATCCCAAAGTGCAAAATTGCGCATTTTTGGTCGCATCAAATCCAGAAAAAATGTCAAAATGTCAAAAAACGATCAAAAAGTCGTATATGCGCAATCAAGGTACCGATAGAAAGAACACATCATGGCGCAAAAAATGACACCTGACACAGCCCCATAGACCAAAGGATAAAAGCGCTATAAGCCTGGGAATGGAGCGATTTTAAGTGACGTATATTTGTTAACAATGGTTTGAATTTTTTATAGGCCATCAGATACAATGTAAGTTATACATGTTATCGTTTTAATCGTAACGACTTGAGGAACATGCATAACAAGTCAGTTTTACCCCAGGGCGAATGGCGTAAAAACACAGTTCCCCCAAATAAAAGAAATGCGTTTTTTTTTCAATTTCACCACACATTGAATTTTTTTCTGGTTTCGTAGTGTACCAAATGCAAAAATTCAGCCCGTCATTGCAAAGTACAATTAGTGACGCAAAAAATAAGGGCTTATGTGGGTTTCTAGGTGGAAAAATGCAAGTGCTATGGCCTTTTAAACACAAGGAGGAAAAAACGAAAACGCAAAAAACGAAAATGGGCCCCGTCCTTAAAGGGTTAAAGAGGTTATTCAGGCTTACAAAAGCATGGCCATGACTAGAGATTAGCAAATTTACAGCAAACCGCTCTGTTATCTCAAAAATCCACTATCAGCCTGTTTCAGCCTGATGCCTTTTAACTCCAAACCACTGCTCCAAACCAGGTGCTGGATCCAGTCATGGGAACCTTGGACTGGATCCAGCTTTTTTCCGGCACCCAGGGAGAAGTGGCACATAGTGGCAGTGAGTTATAAAGCAGCAGGCTGATAGCGGATTTCTGATATAACAGAGCGATTTGCTTTGTTATTGCTGTAAATTCGCTCATCTCTAGCCATGACCATACACAATGGGTAACAAACAGTTAATGGCTTTACACAATACATGGAACACAATACATGGAGAATAGTACAGAACATTAAAAAAGGAAAACGAAGGTAATTGCTAAAATAAATATTTTTATATTATCAGCTATATGGAACAGGATTTCAGAAATGGGAATGCCTTTTTACCAGCAGCAAGCTGCAAAGATAAATAAGCATCTAAATTTCTATAACTAACAACTATAAATCAACTCAGTGACAATAGTATTGTTTTAATATCTGCTTATACAAGGGATCCCTTGCCACAACATGGCAATGCAATGTATACACTATATTGCTCATGTTTAAAGCAATAGGTTTCTGAATATACAGTAATTTAATAAAGGTGACAAGTTGTAAAACACTGTAAAAGAGAAGCAATATAGCAATATTCCCAAAAATCTGCAGTAGGAAAGAATCATGGCTTGTTCATGACGAGCATTGTAGACTTTACAAATCTCTTACTCTCTGAAGTGAGATTACTGCTGGTTGAAGGTTAATCCTTGGAAATAAGACTTTCTGTGAACGTATCTACAAATGGGATCAGAGACAAATCCAGGTACATGATAGCAGAAATGGTCTTTTAAGACAAAGTAAGCATGCCTTTATCCAACTAAAACTGCGCTGCTATGGAAGTATGACTATATCAAAACAGCAGAAGCTTTGCAGGAAGGGAGGTTTTCAAGCTTGTACTGTAAGTCAAGTTTTATCCTACCTCTTTAGGCTGGGTTCACACTATGTATATTTGAGGCTGTATTTGTGAGGCTGTATAGCAACCAAAACCAGGAGTGGATTGAAAACACAGAAAGGATCTGTTCACATAATGTTGTAATTGAGTGGATGGCCGTCATTTAATGGCAAATTTTTGCTGTTATTTTAAAACAACGGCTGTTATATTGAAATGATGGCAGTTATTTACCGTTATATGACGGCCATCCACTCAATTTCAACATTGTGTGAACAGAGCCTTTCTGTGTTTTCAATCCACTCCTGGTTTTGGTTGCTATGAGGACCTGACTTGAGGACCAAATACTGCCTGAAGTATACAGTGTGTGAACCCAGCCTTAGGGAGTAAGGGCTATTGAAAATTTAGCACTTTGGCTATAAACTGCTTTACATGCCAGTATTTTTCAAAAGGTTTACGCTAGTTTTACTTCTTATTGTCAGCAGAGAAATGGAAAAGGAAAGGAATTTAGGGAATTTGAAGGGGTATCAGCGCTTAATTTCTCATGGATTCCGCTTGAGACTCTCTTCATAAAATATGAACAGAGCAATGTCCCATTGTGTTCAATAGGATTTCCACTTTGTTGTTCACACAGCGGAATTTTCGCACAGAATTTTCCACCACGGATCCGCTTTCTGTCCAAAGAATTGACATGTTAATTCTCTGGGTTGATTCTGCTAGAGAAATCCTATAGAAGTCAATGCGGCTTGAATTATGCTTGAATTCCACTTGCATTTCGCCAGAGCTGAATAGGTGATGAATTTCAAGCAGAAAATTTTCCTCTTCAATTCTTCGTCTATTCCTCAGTGAGAACATACCCCAAGGGTGCCTTTAAACATAGCATATCGCAGATGATTTCACAGTGAAATCTGCTGCGATACTGAGTACCATTAAAGTCTACAGCACTCCATTCTTGCAGTAGATTTTCATTCCACTGTGAGAATGTAGTGACCCAGTCTTATAAAACCTAAGATGCTGTGCTGCTGCTATAGTAAAAAACAATAAAGCAGCCATACTTATGTCTGCTGTCCTCCGCATGCCCTCCGGCACTGGCTCCAGTCCCCCACTCAGCCAAACATCTCAATAATTGTCTGAATAGTGACTGGCGGATAAAAGCGCCACAACAAAAATTTGCCAATTGGGTAGTGTCAGGGTCCAAAATAAGTCCATACAGGCACAATATGGAAAGCAAGTCATACACAACTTAAGTTTTTTCACCGAAAAAATAGGTTGTGGGATCATAGCCTATAACTAGGAAATCCCTTAAAACTGTATTGCAGTATTTCTAACAGTGGCTCAGCAAAGGTAAATATAATATCAAGGTGAGCAATCCTAGTATCGGTATAATCAGAGTATCTTTCTAGTCACAATGCTTGCCAAGGAGTAAAGTCCCTAGTACACAAAGTGATTATTGGTCGTACTTGGATGATTACCGACCATTCTGTTTGAAAATCGTTTGGTTGTTGAAAGGTCACAATCAGCTGACATGCACAATGTCGATTGATTGTGATCTTTCAACATGATGAAACAAAATGATCAGCACAGCGACGGTCTGCTGCGTGTTACTCCATGTCTCCTATGGGCCACCCAGACGATGTAAAGATCATCCTGGCAGTCCACCCGCAGCTTCCCGCCGTTGTTTCAGCACTTAATAGAGGGAAAAAAATTGCACAGAAAATGGTTTACAATTTTGTAATTAACCTGTACCTGAACATGTTATTTGCTGCTTAGCAAGATCAACATATTTATATGGAAACTCCTACTGAGTAAAATGACACCCACTTATAGAATATGTAGTGGTGTACAGAAGCAAAATACTTCTTTTTCACATGCTGGTAAAAAAATAAATAAATAAAAATTCTAATTCCAACTCAAAAGAAAGGATTTCTGTCAAAAAGAAAGGACCCTCATAGGGTATGTTTACACTGAGTAAATGTGGCAGAATTCCGCTGCAGAAAATCCCACCTGCCTCAGTGTGCCATAGCCTGTCAATGGGAGGGCTCCCGTGTCTCTGCTCCCGCCGAGAAATGAATCACATAACTGCCTTCTCTCTGTGAGCGCTCACATGGAGGAAACACTGGACTTCCTGTTTTCTGACTGTTTCTGGTTCTTTTAGAAAAAAAGTCAGAAAAACAGGAAGTGCCTTGTTTCCCCCCCAAAAAAAATAAATAAATAATGAATGAATGTAAATTGCAAACTTGCTTTATATCACTGTTTATTTAGATTTTGAAAGTTATAATGACAGTGACAATTTAAGGGGTACCGTATTTTCCTGCATATAAGATGACTTTTTAACCTTGAAAAATCTTCTTAGAAATCTGGGTCATCTTAAACGCCAAGCTCAAAAATGGCCGCATCCCCACCGCATGGGGCGACCACTATAAAAAAACCAAACAGTTAACTCACCTGTGACCCGTTCCCGGCAGCCCCGCATCTCCTGTCCTGTTCCCGTTGCAGGCAGTGTGACGTACACTGCCTGCGCGAGAGATCCCTGAAGCTCCGTCGGAAGTTCCCGAAGCCACTTTCATTCTCCCGAAGCTTTCCCAGCAGCCAAGCTTCTTCGATGAGAGGCTCCACTACCTGGGAGAACATCAGGGATCTCCGGCGCAGGCAGTGTTACGGGACAGGAGACTCGAGGCTGCCCAGAATAGGTCACAGAGTTAACTGTTTTTATTTTTTTCTTCTTTAGCTGCAGGTAACTCCTGCCTGACCGCAGCAGGGCTACCATCAGGCAGGGGTTAATATTTTCCGGCATATAAGGCGAACCCCATGAAATCTTAAAAGTCAGTGGTTGTCTTTTATGCCCAGTCATCTTATACGCTGGAAAATACGGTATATTAAGAGGGTTTTGGTTTTTTTTATAAATTTTATTTAGTTATATTATAATATATTTAAAAGTTTCTGTTAAGCCAAATTAAAATTCACTTTCTGAGCTTTACTCCCCCACTGAATACGTTACATGCCATTTTAAATCAATTTCATTTATGTTTCTATAAACAAACACTAAAGCAAAACCTAAATTTAACCCAAATGGTTACTTGAATAATTAAAAAATACAAAAAAGGATATGCTTAAAAATGAATTTTTTATTGTATTAAAGGTTAAAATACCAACAAACAAACAAATAATGTATCAACAAAATATCTCCAAAAATATACGTAGTCACTAGGAGGTCACACTGCCAGACTGTCCCTACTAATATGGAGGAACTCCGTTCAAGTCCAGTATGCCGTCACAGGTCCAATACATATACAAGGGTAGTCGGGACTCACTAGCGCCTCCAAGCTGTATACCAAGTATACCAATAATCAAGACAATAGTATACCAGTTATTACAAATAATACTCCTAAATATCGCTGAACCGTACTAATCTAGTTCAGGTCGGTCAAGGAGAACAGACAGACCACCTAGGCCATAGCCCAACGCGTTTCAGCACCAATGTCGGTATGCATCATCAGGGGCAAAACTGGTCAACAGGTCAAGAAAAGTCTGTGTATAGTAAATATTGCTACACAAAAACATATGATAAATGCCAATTTTCACTCCATTATGCAACATATGTGTAGTGTAAAACGCCACAACAATAGCATCAGAACATATATGGCAAATTTTCGCCAGCAAATGATGTCAGTGTGGTGAGATATAGCAAGCGCTGCTGTCCTGTACTCACTGTACCATTCTCCAGGATCTCACATCGGATCACTGTCCCACCCGATAGCGCCGGTGTAGAGACACTGCATAAAGTAAGACACTCAGATCAGTATGACCCCTCGGTGAATAAACAACACCTAGGTAAACAGAAAGGTGTACTCACTGTGTCCTAAATAATGATCAGTATGGGTACAGGCTAATTTCAGGTAGGACAACTCTGTAGGCATAAATATGAATGTAATGTAAGGACAGTGCAATAACCCGTCAGTACAGTATATGAAAGCCAGAGTGTGCACTACAATAGTTGGAGAGGGTTACTCACAGCAAGCGCTTCTATTAGGAGATGTTCTCCCATGCTCCAGCTTCGGTGGAGTGTCGGGAGTGCCGGCAACAGCGGCCTGAAATAGCCGCTGTCCGGCTGTGGTGCGTCTGACGTCACTGCATCTCTGGAAAGCGCGCCAAGAACGGGGAACCTCCCCCTGCACGCCCAGGGGGAGTGAACGACTCCCAATAGTAAACATAAGAGCCGGCGCTCTAGGCATCAATGCGCTCTCCGTGGTGCTGTAACCATGTGCAGCAATGGAAATAAAACCATAGCTGCATAAGGAAATACGGGTAATGTTTGTTAGAACAACTGGAAACAATTAGGGCTGTTGCGTATATGATATAAATGCGGTTAGAGAATCAAGCTAAGAGAAAAGAAGAAAAAAGTACTAGTATGTAACAATAGGAAATTACTAATCATAGTCTATATATACCCAAGTGTCTGCGCTGTCGGAATAGATGTGTAGGGTATACTAAAAGGGCAAGGGCTTACCCTATATGGAATTATTTGGATAGGGGCCTCACCATCCCTACTATAAGAACAAAGGCTCACCCTGTATGGAAATAGTCAGATATGGGCCTGGCCATCCCTGTTAGGCCCTATTCTAAGTCCCTATGCCTATGTGGGGTGGCCGTCCTAAAAAGAACGGTCCCACTCAGAAACCTAGGCTATCTCAACCCAATATTCCCTGTATCCTAGGACTGGCTGTTCTATCTCCTACCAGGTCCACTTGGACCTTCCCTCACTACCAGGTTCAGCCAGTTATGAACCGGACAAGGATGGGAAGGGGCGAACAATAGGGGGTATGTAGAGACAGATAGGTATAGGGAAGGTATTTTTTTGATTTTTGACGCAAGGATTAGTTTCCCGGGTTGGTGCACCCTAAATTACACCATTGATTACATTTACTTGAATAATTAGAAACAAAAAGAGAGGGGAGGATACAATGTAAAATGAAAAAGAAACTGAACTCAATACTACTGTACATCATGCTAGGGGATAAACAGGTGTCCAATAGGGGGGCCAACTGCTGAGATCCCCACCAATCAAAGACTGAGATGGGTCAGCATTGCAGCCAGTGACTGGCTGGAAAGGGCTGTCACCCCCGAGATGGACTAATCTCAGAAGTAACGGCAGCTACAGACAGCAGGGGACACCGGCAACCACACTGGGACACCAGGGGAGCACAGAGAGGTAGGCATAACATGTTTATATTTAACAATATGGCAATAACCCCTATAAAGCAGCAATATGGGAGCAGATTATGTAACAATGCATAACTATGCCAATTTGCCATCATACAGTATTACATATTGCCTATGAATTTAATATCCACTGGCTGTGTGGGCAAATAAGATATAGCTCTGGAAGCTGGGAGCCTGGAAATACTGGAGTGAACAGAATAGTCTAATGAATACAGTATAATAGAATGTTCCCTGTCAGGTTGACAACCTAGCAAGGACAGATTTTCAAACATGGATATGCCCTGGAAATAATGGACAACTGATACATAGTCACCAGAGACATATCTGCTACAAAGGACGTTCCAAAACAAATCATAGTAAATAGTTTAATCTTGATTCCAAGTTAGTTTCTATAGGCTCTATCTGGCATTAGATTCCGCACTTTATGAGTTCCTGGCTGCATTGTGCTTAAACAATGGCATTATTAAATACAACCAGTAAGAAGATTAAAGTTTTCCCTGCAGATTACCTACAAATTATCTGTCCTCCTGTTTCAGCATCATTTGTTCATTTATCACATAACATCAAGTATTTCTGGTCAGTGTCAATATGCTCTGCATCTTTGTAGTTAACAGATGTCTTCTCTTGTCGAATGAATTACTTTAAGTCTCACGCACTGCTGGCCACAGATGTGTCACTATAGCAACATCATTAATTTCAGATCTTACCGGAAACATGCACTCCAATCAAACCTAATTATACCATGTTGCTTTCTTGTCCTACAATAAGGAAACTATAATGCAATTATTGAGATACTTCGTTCTCCATTCTGCAGTGGCAAATGAGACAACCACTGTGATGGACGCTCAATGTCAAAAAGCTTATTGATGAAGCACAATCCCAATTTGCAATCATACAAAGGGCTACCTTGCAATTATAGAAGAAATTTAATGCTGCACAGAAGCAAAAAAAAAAACAAAACACCTTATTCTTAATCATTTTCCCAAAGCTAAAAACTTTCAGTCCAGACAATATTGAAACGTTTGCTTTCCTCTAGAACACAAATAAAGTGCTATTACTTTAGAAGGATTTTTATTTCTTCTTCCACGTTTATTGGACAGCAGAAATCTAGGTTGCATAACACAAGGAGGATAGCAATGATCAGTACATAATGACGTCACCACTGTACATCATGCATATCTGAGACATTGTATATTGTGACAAATCATTGAAAAGCCATCAGGAATTATACATTCGCTGTGTGTTTTATTTGGCACACGCATACATTAATATGGCTGGGCTGGCATGTCACGTGTGCTTGTGAATAAGAAGAGGAAAGCATACATGTCCCTCAATACTTTATTTATCAATGCATTATTAGACCAGGACTAGGGAAGGAGACAGCATGAGAAGCTGTCACTACAGTAAGTGGGCAACAAAAACACCAATGGAGAAAAGCAGCAATGTCTCTTATAAGATCAAATTGAAGTGCCCACACAGAATATGGCCATAAGATGCCACACATTCCTTTTTTAGGAGCCAAATCTATTTAGAAAATCAAAGCAGTAGATATACACCTATTAAGTTCAATAATCTTTTTATTGGCAGACAATAGGGAGCTCTGTTCAGGCTGTAGCACTATTTTAAAGGGAATAATCATCTAAAAAACGTCTATTACGCTATGCAAATGTGCTATAGCAGCACCCAGCACACTTCCCAACATGCTTTTACACTTCCCTCCCTGCACTATACAACCCGCAAAGTTACTTTATAAACTTGGCACACTGTATTTAAATTGTCCTCAAGTAGTAATCTAGGCAGTGGGCAGCCGGAAAGTAGTGACTGTCCTGCACTCCTGCATGGTAATCATGCCCAGTGGGCGTGATTTAAACTGCAGAGTTGCTGCAATGTCATTCAAGGCAACACTGTCCCTTACATCAGCGTGCCTACGTCCTGCACAGGTGCAGAATATCCTCAAACTGTTTGCCTTCAGCCGCTGTACAGCGCATGTTCGGCTTTGTAACAACGTAGGCAGCTTAAATCACGCCAAGGGGACAGTGAGTACTTGCCGGCGGCTCACCGCCCAGATGACTACTTGGGGGCAATTTACATACGGCACGCTAAGTTTACAAAGTACGTTTGCAGGTTGTACATTGCAGGGAGGGAGGTGTAAAAGCACGTCTGGGAAGTGTGCTGGGTGCTGCTACAGCACATTCCCATAGCTTAACGGACTGGTTCCCTTTAAAGTAATTCCATGAGACAATTTAGCAATATACTTCTCTTTAGGGTGCCTTCACACGTACTGTATCGCTGCGTATTTCTCGCACAAAACTCGCATGAAAGTAGCTGCGTTTTTGTGGTGTTGAACTCGCCTGTAAAAATCATGTGAAAATCAAAACTCGCATTTAAAAATCGCACCAAACACGCAGTGAAAATACACATACATTAACTTGATAGCAATCAGTATCACTGTGGATTTATGTGCGAGAAACTCGCAGCGATAAATACGCAGCAATACGGTACGTGTGAAGGCACCCTTAATAATATTGGGTAATGCTTTATCTTGAGCAGAGAACCATAAAAGGTGTGTGGAGACTTATACAACACTCGACTGAGAATTCTTGTAAGAAAGATATGAAAAGCATCTTTTACCTTTTCAATCTCCAGACACAAGCCTCTCTGCAGCTAGCCAGCACCTTGTTCTGTATTGATAAGAAGCAAGAACCTCAAAAAGGCTGTCTACAGATGTGTCCCTTCTCCTCCGGTGGAAGTTCTGCCCTGACCTAATAAATTCCTTGTCAAGCACTAAGGCTTTTTTTTTTGTTCTTCACACTTAATATTATGTAAGACTTTTCCTGGCCATAGAGTACTACCCTTGTACACCTCTTCTGCTGCCAACAAATATCTGTCTTAACATTTAAAAAAATAAAGAGAGAAAGAAAGTATGTATTATATATATATATATATATATATATATATATATATATATATACACACATACATATATACACACATACGTGTGTGTGTGTAAAATAAATAGATTTATACCAATACAATCCATTGCGTGTGAGTACAAGGGGAGAATCGTGGAGATGGAAAAAAAAAAAAAAAAGAAAATATTAATAATAATATTAATAATAAAAATAATAATCATGGTGTCATAATCATGTTACATATTCGACTCAAAGTAAATCCAAATTCATGAAATGGTTACCGCAACTGAATAATAGATGACTCATGAAGCCTCCATGCTGATGCAGCTGAAAGTGAATAAATGTGTTATGTAACACTGATGTACATGAACTTGGATGTAGAACAATAATGTTAAAAGACTGATACAGCATGTTTCTCCATGTAGCTACAGCTAGGTTATCAAATATTAGTCAGATGCTTCTGGTTTTGTAATAACTTGATATACATAGCTTAGACAGTAAAGGGCTACGCTGTAATAAACAGCAGATTACTCTAAATAATCTGAATCATGGTCAAACAAGTAACATTTTTATATCTAAACAGAAATCAGACAAGAAAAGCTGCATTATAAAGGTAGAGATTACCTGTTTTGTCTGTAAGTAAATAGACTAAACGGCCCAACTCTTCTGGAATGGTGCTGGTTCTCACCACTGTGCCGGGTATGTTCTCGTCTCTCATAATCATCCAGCCATAGGCAGCTTTCCCCATGTCCAAGTTTACTCGCAAACTGAAGAACAAAAGGAGAAATATCTATTTTCAAAATATATCTGACGAATGTTTTTCATATACTGTACAATTGGCTTGCAATGTTATACCTTGAATTCTGCTATAGAACTAAGACTCAAATTGTACTTATTTTGTTGTGAATATTTACGTTATTCAGGTAAGGAGGGATATGGGGCTAGAGACCAAGCTGACAGAAACAAGTCTGACATTTTACTCTTAAAGGAAAACTATCAGCAATAGAGATGAGTGAACCTCGAGCATGCTCCAGTCGATCCAAACCCGAACTTTCGGCATTTGATTAGCGGTGGCTGTTGAACTTGGATAAAGCCCTAAGGCTATGTGGAAAACATGGATATAGTCATTGGCTGTATCCATGTTTTTCAGACAACCTTAGAGCTTTATCCAAGTTCAGCAGCCCCAGCTAATCAAATACCGAACGTTCAGGTTTGAATCGACTCGAACCAGAACCCGGTTCGCTCATCTCTAATCAGCAAGTTAGAAGCATCTAACTTGCTGATATGTACCTATAGTGCACAGGGCATTGAGGTTTCTTACTTTCTACCTCTGTGTTGTTTTAGCACACTGTTCAGTTTTATCCATGTGCAAATGAGGCAGTATGGCACACATCCGCTCCGGCAGGCCTGCCGCTTCCAATGAATCTTCATGGGGGGCGCTCTACAGTGACGTCACTTCAGCGCTCATGACTGCAGGGAACCCCCCTAATATTCAATAGTCAAAAGGGACGCTAAGGGTGGTAGTCCCACCCCCAGTGCACCAAACCATTAGCATATGGTTTAAATTATAAACTACATGAGAACGGCACAGAGGATAAAACTTACCTTCACCCTCAGTGCACTGTGTGCTGTAAGGACATATCAGCAGGTTAGATGCTTGTTTCCCTTTAAAACAGCAGAGCTTTGTGCTGTAAGTTACATGAAAACGTGCAAGTTGCAAAAGCAAAATGAAGCAGAATACTCAACCTCTGAACACCCATATGTGTTTTTATGGCTGTTGGGTGGTAACCGCATATGAAGTGGGCTCACAAGTTGAGTCCGTCCATGGCACTGTACTGTGGATGCAGTCACATGGTGCTAAGCAGTTTTATAATTTACATGGATATAGCAAACACAATTGTACCTGCTAAGATGTTTACCCTGGAGCAAATAATCTGTCTTCAGGCCAATCTTCTTGTAAAGTAAAAATTGATAAAATTTTCAGAATGGCCCAGATCAGATACATTTCATATTTGTTAAAAATAAACACTCACTGTTTGATTTTTTTTTTGTGTAGATAAATATTTGATATTTATATACATCTTTGACATTGAGATACATAGTGACAGTATTTTACATCACAACGTTAATAGCTTATAAACACACCACTGTTATACGGAGTATTGGATATCCTGATTAGTCTAGTAAAATGAACATTGTACAAAAATACAACAGTATTGCTTTCCGCAGAATGATCCTTCAGGAATCAGCAGATTTTCTGGCACTTTCTCACTCAGCTTCCTGATCAGATCAATTTCCTTCACAATGTGAGCCAAGTATATATATCAAAAAATGCAACATACAGTGAAATTAGACATCCCTGTTTCTCTTTGTTACAAATATACCTTATTGGAATGATGTAGGAAAATAACAAGAGGAACCGGAAGAGGTAGCGATACCATGGTCCAACAAACCCCTGCAAGGTTACCATTACGACAGAAAGAGCCACCAGAGCCAAGAATAATGCCTTTGTCAACTGGTTCAGTTCTAGATCCAGAAGGCCCACCTGTGCAAAGACAGCAAAAATAAATTAATAAAAAAAATCTGTATACTATTACATATCCAGGTAAGCACCATCTTAGCAATGTAAAGGTTACTTTTCAATACATATTTCTATATAAGAAGTAATTACTTCTTATATTTTCAGGAAAACGTATATTATTACATATAATGCATACATCTGATATATGAGACCAGTTTACATGCACTTAGCACAGACTTTCCTTTTCAGTACTTATAAGACATTATGAGAAACACTATTCTGCAGATATTTAGATAAGTGCTTAAAAGGAAACAGTGTTTGTGACTTGGAACGGACTGCATTTCAGGCTTTCACATTATACAATTAAGGCAAGTTCATAATTTTCATGTAGATGAATCCTTTTCTAACATAGCCTGGCTGGATAGGAACCATACAAATAATTCTCTACAGTACTCCACTGAAATCACTAGACAGATAAAACACTGCATGCAATGTTTCTATGTGAGCTAATAAAAACATTTAGATGAGAACTGACTATTTTGTTTATTTTCTACCTCCAAATGGATAAAGTTGTCTTAGGGTACAAACCCACACACCGTATACACAGCAGATACGCAGCAAAAACGCAGCAGATTTGAAGCAGATTTGGTGGTGCAGATTTGATGCTGTGTTCAGTTATTTAGATCTAATCTGCTGCGTATTTGTTGCGTATTTGCTGCGTATCGGCGTATAAGCTGTGTATACGGTGTGTGGGTTTGTACCCTTAAAGTGCATGTGTCACCTACATTTCCTAATGCTGATTATTCTTTTTATTCTAATCTGTTTCTATTTTCTGACTATATTTTTTATTTAACTTTTTGTACGTTGTTATGGGGGCTGTCATCTAGCTCCAGAAGTTTTTAACAGCATTTAGTAACATGCTTTACAGCAAGACTCATGGACATAGATACCAATAGACAGACTCTGTCCTCTTAAGTCGAATGTGAAATATTAGTGAGCGTGCTCTGTGACCTTTAAAGAGGTCATTTCAGAGGGAGCTGCTACTGTGTATTGATGCTATCTACCTACTGGTGTCACCTGACACTGTAATGCCATACAGATCACTTTACAGTAGCCCATTTTTATCACCACAGACACAGTAGGAAGTCTCAGCTTAGTTTTAGCCTCAGCGTTGAAAATGAAAACTGCAAGATTTCAGGATTACTTAATAATGAAAAATAGAAAATGAGAAAGAATCCCACCAAAAATTCTTAAAAAAATAAGTCTAAAGTGACTCTGTACCCACAATCTGACCCCCCCCCCCCCAAACCGCTTGTACTGTCGAATAGCTGCTATTAATCCAAGATCTGTCCAACTTTTAAACTTGCGGTCCTGTGTCAAATTGGCGTGGCCTAGAGTGTGTATGCATTAGGCTGGCACAACCTCTCTGTCCCTCCTCCCCGCCGTCCTCATCATTAGGAATGCTCCAGGCAGGTACTTTCTTATACATCACCTGTGTCATTACAGCACATGGGCTGGATCGTTAAGGCACCTGTGCAGTTTTCACTGCAGAGGAATAGGAAAAAAGGTGAAGAGGGTGGGGAGGAGGAACGGAGGGGTGGAGGCACAGATAATCCAAGCCAGGGCCATTGGGCACGGGGCTGCAAGTTTAAAAGTTGTTTTTTTAGGACAATAACTGCATCACCTGCCGAACAGACCCCAGGAAGATCTTAGATTAAAAGCAGCTATCCGAAGGTACAAGTGGTTTGGGGGGGGGGGGCAGATTGTGGGTACAGAGTCGCTGTAACATAAAAACATTGTTTAACCCCTTAGTGACCCATGACGTACCTGGTACGTCATGGTGCCGCGGGGGGGTGTTCAGAGAGGGGTCCCGCCTGCAATTTGCAGCCGGGCAGTGCCTCTATTAGCCGGCGCGGCAACGGAACTAATTAAGCACTAATTAAGCACTTCAATGCAGCTGTCAAATCTGACAGCTGCATTGAAGTGCTTTATGCACAACATCCGTGTCTAGTGGGACGGATCTCCCCCCCCTCGCGATGCGATCGCGGGGGGGGAGATCCGTTCTTCTGCCCGTGCCGGGCCTCAGCGTCGGAATGACGCTGATCCCGGCTCGGCAATAGATTGCTATGGCCTGCAGCAGGCCATAGCAATCTATGACCGATCTGATGGATCTTTGCTGTGTATATACACAGCATTGATCTCTATGAGAGATCAGTGCTTTGTATATACAAGTCCCCCAGGGGGGCTTCTAGTTTATGTAAAAAAAAAAAAAGTAAAAAAGTGTTTTTATTAATAAAAAAATCCCCTCCCCTAATAAAAGTCCAAATCACCCCCCTTTTCCCATTTTATAAATATAAATTATTAAATAAACAAATAAATAAACATATTTGGTATCGCCGCGCACGTAATTGCCCAAACTATTAATTAATCACATTTCTGATCTTGCACGGTAAACGGCGTCAGCGCAAAAAACTTCCAAAGTGCAAAATTGCGCATTTTTGGTCGCTTCAAATCCAGAAAAAAATTAATAAAAAGTGATCAAAAAGTCGTATATGCGCAATCAAGGTACCGATAGAAAGTAAACATCATGGCGCAAAAATGACACCTCACACAGCCCCATAGACCAAAGGATAAAAGCGTTATAAGCATGGGAATGGAGCGATTTTAAGGAACATATATTTGTTAACAATGGTTTGAATTTTTTACAAGCCATCAGATAAAAGAAAAGTTATACATGTTATATATCATTGTAATCGTAACAACTTGAGGAACATGCATAACAAGTCAGTTTTACCATAGGGCGAACGGCGTAAATGCAAAACTCCCCGAAATCAAAACAAATTCGTTTTATTTTTCAATTTGACAGCACAAATGATTTTTTTCCGGTTTCGCAGCATATTTTATGGAAAAATAATGCCTGTCCTTGCAAAGTACAATTTGTTTCGCAAAAAATAAGCGCTCAAATAAGTCTTTAGGTGAAAAAATGCAAGCGCTATGGACTTTTAAACATAAAATGGAAAAAGCAAAAGCGCAAAAACGAAAATTGGCTTTGACCTTAAGGGGTTAAACACAGAGTCATTTTCTGAGGACACATTCCAGTTAAAGAGGACATTTAAGCTCTCCTGACATGACTTTTAGTACTTGTCTTTCCCATGAAAAAAGAACTCCAACATCTTTTCTCAAAATACTGCATTGGGCCATTCCTCTGTTATTCCTCTTGGAACTTTATGACTTATATATCAACAATGCAATTTTTTCCTACACAGTAAGAGGCAGTCTGACATGGCTGTATTTTATTCCCTTTATTTGCATCTGGGTATCATTAAAGGGTGAAGAAATGATTGTAGCTTTAATATTTAGTTTGATTTTGTTGCAATATCATAACATCTTAAAACATTAAAGGGAACCTGTCACCCTCCGTTCCGGGGCAGAGCCCGGCCGACCCCGCTAGAGACCCTTATACTTACCCTGGAGAACGAAATCCCGCTTCTGGAGCCACTCCCGCTACCGAGATATCACCGCCAGAAGCTCGGTGCGTGCGCATCAGAGATGAGTCCGACGCTCATAGAGAATGAGTGGAGTCGTCATTCTCTGTGGGCATCGGACTCATCTCTGATGCGCGCGTGCCAGGCTTCCGACGGGGATATCACAGCAGTGGGAGCAGCTTCGGGAGCAGGACTTCGTTCTCCGGGGTAAGTATAAGGGTCTCTAGTGCGGGGTCGGCAGGGCTCTGCCCCGGCACGGGGGGTGACAGGTTCCCTTTAAGGCGGCCACACACCCAACTTGTTGCAGAAAGCTTTTCTGCATAACAGATACTACTACTAATTTGGGATAAATCAGCATGCCTGGCCAGGTGTGCATGTTTATTAAAATGGGAAGGGAGGAATAAACTGCTTTCAAAGATATTTCCCATGGGAGCAAAGGATAGGGATTCAAGTCAGGAGGTCCCCATACACATCACATGGCAGTCCAACTGAGGTGAAATTAGTAGGTTTGGCTAAGTGTAATGTGTATTGCCACCTTTAGGGGCCAGCAGCAAAGCATTATTAAGGTGTTTTAGGCCAGGATTCAGAACATTTACATGCTGTCATTTTTCCAGGCTATGAGAAGTGTGGGAAAAGTACGTCAGCAAACAGTTCATGGTCATGGAGAACTATTTATCTCTATAAACTTTCACGGCAAGAGTAGCAAAACAGACCATTCCAGTACATAAAGAGATGCTCTCAAAGAATTATAATGAAATAGCTGAGACAAATTCCAACACACTTGCTTGTGTACAGGCTGCCCCTTCCCTTGAGAACAGAGCAGCACAGGACCACAGTGGCTGATTTATCAGCTGCATTTAAAACGTAGCACAACGAGGACAAATATCTGGCAATTTCCGCTGCTTCAACTACTACATAGTTTATGCTTGAATTATTGAGAAAAATAGGTTTTTGGATTAAAATGAAGAAAAATTAAGCCAGGGAAGTAGAGCATGTTTCAAAGCCCAGATCTTTTTGCGTTGACAAAGGCGGTCTAAGTTTCAGGCCTCGCTGAGGATCAGATGAAGTCATTATTCATTCAGTCAAGGGAAAAAAAGACTCAATTACCTCAACCTAAAGATGCTATCAATGAATGCAAAGTGCATATTTTACTCTATTCATCCAAATCCCATTAAAAAGTGAAAGGAATGATTTAATCTAGCTTTTGGAGAGTTGGTCTTTTTTGTATTAAAATAAAGAATTACTGTCTACAATATGCATAACTGCTACCTCACACTTCTCGTTTGCATCATAGTACTGGAAAACTGTAACAGAGGAGACAAAAACAATCACAAATGCCTACAAAGTTGCCATTTAAGACGAAAGAGACAGATTCTGGCAGAAAATATTTCTACAGCCCATGCACATTTTATGCAGATAACTCAGGGCAGTAATAACCTTGTAATGAATGGAGGCTCACAACTATTTTCCCTACTATGGAAAAAGTTTACTAATACCTAGAAGAAAGATTCACAGTGGGGAAAGGTGATATTATTGCAAGTCCTGACCTGACCATGTGTCTGATGAAATCTTTGCATCCCACTTTTTTACTAAGTAAACAAATGAGGCATTTTGCAGCAATATTGGGACTGAGAACAGGAAGTGTTGACAGGTGGGACTAGCACTGTCAAAACAGCCATGGCAGGGGATCAGTAGCAGGTGAGTACAGGGTTCTTTATTTTTAACATCCCACCTGGCTAGATTGAAATGTTGAAATATTTCTTTGGAATATGCGTTCAAAAGTTTATATTTCTTATAGACTACAGTCAAGGGGGCATGGTGAATGCCAGCTCCCTCCAACCACTTCCTTAGTCACTGTCATCTGAAACAACTTTCCTCGTCTTGATTGCTAGCTTGTAAATCAAGTGGTGAGGGTCTAGCTGGTGCTATGTGCAGAAAAAAAAATCTGCTAGAATTTTGCCGCTCTCACTAATCTTTTTGGATTGTTCTTGTGGCTTCCTAAGATGTACCAATGGCAATACGTGAAGAATTTACGTGAAGAAAATACGTGAAGAATTTTTTTTGGGGGATTACAAAATGAATTTGGCAAACAGTCTCAGGCAGCTGCTGCCAAAGCAAATACAATTATATATAAAACTGAAAGAGACCTAGATACACAATGAGAATAAAGTTTTAACTTTATATGATCCCTTATGAAAAAAAACATTACATACTGTAAATTGTTTTGGGTGCCTGCCATTTTTTTTTTTTACCTGGGCCATACCAAACGCTGGTGCATAATAAAATATAATACAGACTAAAATGGCAATATATGTCACTGAGCTTAACATTGTTCCACTAGTTAGAATAGCTTAAAAACATTGATGAAACTACTATTATGAGGCCAGATGAGAGGAAACAAAAAATCCTTGACTGAGATATTGGGAGGTTCAGCATTACCTTCATAAAACAGCAGCTCTGGATGCACAGTTGACCGCTTAGATGAAAAAAATAACAGTGTTTTATATCACTATGCCTTTCTAGCCTAAAATTTGCAGTCATAGTCCAACCATTAGCATAATGCAAAAATAGCTAAAATTTTGGTTTTCTGGTTGCCAAGATCAACTTGAGATAAAGTGATCTGGCCATAATTAAAGGGAGGCATATAGCATATGCTAACATGAGACTAAGCCACAGCTTCTATGCCCTGAAAGCAGCCTTTCATGGGACCTATGGAGCAACTAAGAATGTGACTGGTGCAAGCTTTTAGTTATTATTCACACATTTAGAGTGCAGCCTGCAGATCTGTGCTGCAAAGTCTGGTCTGCACTAGGACTTTTTTTTTTTTTGGCGACCAGTACACACATACGGACAGGTGAATGGGGCCATTGAAATCTACTGGCCCTATGTTCTCTCTGCAGTTGTAGGTCAACAACCACGGACAGAACCACGGACGTGTGAATAGAGCCTTACTGAACTGAAATAGTCTGAGCTATCTGAACCCTATAGACTCATTCCAAGACAGAGAACACTATTAAGACTTATTCACCTAATTAAAATGTCTTGAAAAAATGTGCTCAAAAGGAACACAGACTAAGCAACGTATTTACTAAACATTCCCAAATGAATACAACCTCTTCATTCCCTCACCTAATCCTTAACATTTTTAATAAGCTTTCCTTTAAATGTTCAAGTAACTGTGGCTGCTCTTGTCTTGACATCCGCCGCTTACTCCCCATGTGTAAAACTGTGCACTTTGACATGTCATAATATTTGATTGGTTTCAATTGGTTGCAAAATCTAAATTAAATACTCTGCTGGAAATAATAATCTCCAAGGGAAAAATTGTACATAATGTCTGAAGTACCACAACAGTTTAGTGAACGAGAATGCAGAAAGATAATGAAGACAATAATTGTTTGTATAATCTAAAATGCCACTAATGGCAGCAATCACAACTCCATTTAGCTTTTCTTAATTTACAAAGCAAATTTTAAAGAAGCTAATGGTGCTAGAACGAGAGAAAAAAAAAAGTTTATTCAAGAATAAAGGGTCAATACAGTACCCGGATGAACCTATTCAGTTTCCTGGACTGTCGTCACTGCGGCGCAGAATAGGTTAAATAAACCAAACTTAACAGATTCCTTGAATTTCGATGTTTGAGGATTAATTCTGGCATTACAGGAATGAAGTGCATGAGTTTCAGTAATGTAGTACTGTGAGATCATTTGCACAACAAAAAAATCAAGAGTTGCAAAGTCTTCAAGATCTCAAATGGGCTAATTTAGCACAAGGTAAAACACTGTGTATGGTTCACATAAGAAACAGACCCCCCAGTGTTCCATCTCATAATACCATTTTCCCATGGAGTTCTTCTAACTTTCATCTGACATGTCTTTCAAGTAATATACAATAGCTTAAATAAGACATGCACCACAAGCTTACAATCAGCCCCGCTACATGCAGTACTAGGTCTAATCCATGTGTATGTCTAACTTTACGGCTAATCTGTTCATTACTCGTCTACAACAATATTTAAGACCCATTGCAGCCGTAGACTGTGCACTTCTAATATTTACTATTGGGGCTCACACAATTTATGACAAGATAAACAAAATTACACTCTTATACTAACCAGGTAAACATGGTATACATTGTTTTTAGAGCAATACAGAGTTGAAGATAATTCACATGAAAAAAGTAAGATGATTCACTATAATAAGGTATTTTTCACCACTGACAATCTTTGTGTTAGATATGACCGTTTGGGCCTACATTGATCAAGAGAAAACTATGTACATTGCACAGTTACCCCTGTTGGGAAAGTCCAGGGCTTTTTTTTTTTGCTGATGCCGCCACCAGGACATTTTCTTTGCTTTTCCCAACAAAAAGGAACCCCAGACAATCCTAACAGAGTTATCTGTGCAATATGCAGCAACCACTGTTGTGGATGCTGCTGAAAACATCCCTTAAGTAATCATGGGTGACAAGAGCACTTTAAAGAGGTTCTCTAGCATCTAACATTTAAATTGCATTTAAATAAACCAAGATATATAACTGACTTATATCATGTTATCTCAAATTGTTCTGGATTCAGCGTTTTTTTCTGCATTGTTAAACCCTGTCAAGAAGTTGAAAGTAGAAATAGTACACAATGTGGTATTGTCTTCAGCTCCCTGGCTGCCCCCCTCCTTCCTCTCTGGTGACAATTCCTCATCCTCTTTTGTCACAGGAGGCTGGGCTGGATCTGGTCTCTGAGCTATAGCCCCACCCTCCTGAGTGATGCCACCATCTCTGATTGGCCCCTACTACCTACAGTACATACCCATCTCCCTTTCATAAACACATATGCATATATATGTCCATGACAGGGGTGTTTGCAGCATGCTGCCATGCGATGGATGATGCCACAAAAAGAGCGATGGATGATGCCACAAAAAGAGCGAGAATAAATGTAACAGCTGCTGCAACCTCACTGTTTGTGCAGTAATCTGCTAAGAAACTAGATGTACTCAGATGGAGTAAACGATCTTAGTAATGATCGTAACGATTATTGTTCTATGTAATGTGCTGAACCATTTAAGGTTAACAAATAAGGATCTTGTTTGTGTTATAGTCTTATAGGACCCTTAGGTCCCTTAGGTCTTCTGTAACGTCTGGTTTCTCCACGTACAGACTGCTACGATAAATCACTGCTGAAAACAGTGATCGGCTGCAGTGATCACATGTCCTTGTTGAGAGGGACCAGCGTAAACTGGAAGTGTCAGAATGGTAGGGACTTTGGGACCGGTAAAGTGAGTAAGAAGACTTTTATCATTTAAAGGGGAAATCCGCATAAGAAAAACTTGTTTTCTATTAAAAGTACATTAAAAGTTAAATATATGTGTCTATACAATTTATTACCATATCTGTATGGTTCTGCCACACTGGTAGCTAATAGAAATCCAGGAAGTGAAGAAAAATGGCCCCTGTGCAAATCCACATTGTCTCCTGCTCCTTCTGCTATCCCCCTTAGGAGACAAATCTTCCATGCTTCTGTCTCACATTGTGTGTGTTTGCTGAGATCAGGCTGATGATGCAGACAGAGGGCAGGGTGTGATGTCCCAGGAGGCTTGGCTGGATCCCCCAATCCCCTGAGTGATTCACCATCTCTAACTAGCCAGAAACAGCTGCTGCACTGATTTCTCTGATTGTGCAGAAGTGTGCAGAGAAATTATTGCTGTATTCACACATGTGAGTGTCATTGCAGTACTGCAGCGTATTCACAAAAATGATGCAGTAACACAAGTAAATGATGCTAAATGGCAGAGAGGATCAGAGCCTTATGGTGGGGCTCAACTTTAAAGATTCTTGATCATAATATGTGCGTGGAAATGAAAAGAAAAAAAAATCTAAAAGTTCTTTACTTTATTCCATTATCAGCTTTACAGGTGGAGAATACAGTGTGCTGTGTGGTGTTACAGGTAGAGAATACAGCGTGCTGTGTGGTGTTACAGGTAGAGAATACAGCGTGCTGTGTGGTGTTACAGGTAGAGAATACAGTGTGCTGTGTGGTGTTACAGGTAGAGAATACAGCGCTGTGTGATGTTACAGCTAGAGAATACAGCGTGTGCTGTGGTGTGTTACAGCTAGAGAATACAGCGTGTGCTGTGGTGTGTTACAGCTAGAGAATACAGCGTGTGCTGTGGTGTTACAGGTAGAGAATACAGCGTGCTTTGTGGTGTTACAGGTAGAGAATACAGCGTGCTGTGTGGTGTTACAGGTAGAGAATACAGCGTGCTGTGTGGTGTTACAGGTAGAGAATACAGCATGCTGTGTGGTGTTACAGGTAGAGAATACAGCGTGCTGTGTGGTGTTACAGGTAGAGAATACAGCGTGCTGTGTGGTGTTACAGGTAGAGATTAGAGTGTGCTGTGTGGTGTTACAGGTAGAGAATACAGCATGCTGTGTGGTGTTACAGGTAGAGAATACAGCATGCTGTGTGGTGTTACAGGTAGAGAATACAGTGTGCTGTGTGGTGTTACAGGTAGAGAATACAGTGTGCTGTGTGCTGTTACAGGTAGAGAATACAGTGCTGCGTGGTGTTACAGGTAGAAAATAGAACGTGCTGTGTGGTGTTACAGGTAGAGAATACAGCGTGCTGTGTGGTGTTACAGGTAGAGAATAGAGTGTGCTGTGTAGTGTTACAGGTAGAGAATACAGCGTGCTGTGTGGTGTTACAGGTAGAGAATACAGAGTGCTGTGTGGTGTTACAGGTAGAGAATACAGAGTGCTGTGTGGTGTTACAGGTAGAGAATACAGAGTGCTGTGTGGTGTTACAGGTAGAGAATACAGTGCTGCGTGGTGTTACAGGTAGAAAATAGAGCGTGCTGTGTGGTGTTACAGGTAGAGAATACAGCGTGCTGTGTGGTGTTACAGGTAGAGAATAGAGTGTGCTGTGTAGTGTTACAGGTAGAGAATACAGCGTGCTGTGTGGTGTAACAGGTAGAGAATACAGCGTGCTGTGTGGTGTTACAGGTAGAGAATACAGTGTACTGTGTGGTGTTACAGGTAGAGAATACAGTGTGCTGTGTGGTGTTACAGGTAGAGAATACAGCGTGCTGTGTGGTGTTACAGGTAGAGAATACAGTGTGCTGTGTATTGTTACAGGTAGAGAATACAGCGTGCTGTGTGGTGTTATAGGTAGAGAATAGAGCGTGCTGTGTGGTGTTACAGGTAGAGAATACAGCGTGCTGTGTGGTGTTACAGGTATTTGGGTGGGTGGGACCACAATAAAATAAAATTACTGCAAATAATTCAGTTCCACAATGAAACTGCAATGTGTGAACACAGCCTAGATGTTCTGCACCAGCTTTGGTCAGGTTTGGTTTGGTCAGACCTGTGACTAGTCTTTTCTTCTTCTGTGACAAAGTTTCTAAGTGTCCACCTTTCCCCCATGTACATATGCATCTGTAAGTTCTATAAATCTGTTTGTTCCCCTCAACACAAAACAAACTAAAAAACGTACTGTCATACTGTACACATACATAGTACCACTAATACTGCACACATATGGAGTACTGCTATATGATACACCCAAACATACATCTCTTACATACACAAATATTACACTCACATACACATTACATACATATATTCATACACATAACACATATAAACAGACTCTATTATTCTGCATCTGCATGGCATTTTATTATAAAAGTGTTCTACCCTAGAGAAACTGTCTGTAAGAATAAGTTCTAATATGTCATTTGATGGTAAATGCCCCAAAAAGAAAAAAAAAAAAAACACAAAAAAAACTTTTTACGGCTTACCAAAAATCCCCTTTTGGAAGCATAAACAATTCAGGCCTCCTACACAGCAATTTATAATAGCAAAGTAAGAGCAAAACCTCTAGTATTGTGAACAAAACAGCAGAAAATTTCACTAGGTACAAAATAGTATATAGATAGACAGACAGACAGACAGATGGAATATGTACCTGTCATATCTCATTTTGAGCAGCAGAGGGAGTCTCTGACTGGTATTAATAATGTCAATTAAAATGGCCTAAATCATCTATTGTAACTAATCTCTAAAACAATTGCAGTGCAATGAATAGTAATACTACAATACATGCAAACAGAACATTAATTGTCCTTTGATTGCAGGGCAAGGTGCTTGAAGTGCTACAAACCCAGGCTTAGAAACCAATATGTTAATTATTGGATTGAAATGTGATTAATACCTCGAGTGAGAACAATGATTTGCAGCCTTATTTCTATTCCAACTAACATGCCACTGCAGTATAGTAAAATAACAACTACAACAGCAAACCTTCCGCAGTACACCATGTGAAAGACACTGACAACACAACACAAATATAATGTGAAATAGCACCAAAAATGGTCTGAGCAACTTATTTATACTGTTTCACTTTGCTACAAGGCAAATGATTGAAACTAAAGAAACAATGTCTGACGGAATCGTAAAGCTTAATAGTTTCAGGAAGTAAAATGTCTGTACCTATTGCCTTTCTAATGGTATGCTGCTCTCCATAGGAAGCTATCAATTCTAAATGGTTTTCACAAGACCACCCACCAATTGAAAATAATTACTTCAATAACCTGGGCTTTCAGGGACATGGAAACCCGAACAATCACTCATATAAAGAAATCCTAAGGTCAAACACCCAGGTTTCAGTTTCATTTAATTAAGCAGAAGGAGTTCATTTTTGGTGATATTAGAGTTAAATGGTTATTTTACTCCATCGTCTTAGGGAACAATTCCACATCAAATTACTTGTCACATTTGCATACCTTAAATACCCCCAAAGACCTACAGATATATTCATTAATGTCAAATCAGATTACAATAATAGAAAGACGTTCATTTTCCACTGCATCTGAAGATGAAATACTACTATATCTTCCTAATATATCCACTTCGCCATTACAAATTATTATACATTACAAAATATGCCCAAAAGCATTACTGTTAAGCTGTAATAAGAAAAACTTAAAGTGACACTGTCACCCCCTTTTTGCATTCTGACTTCTCTACACAGGTGTAAAGGGTAAATTTAGCAATTTTCATAACTTATTTTATATCATACGTCATGGTGCTTGTTCAAGTAAAAAGTGATCTTTTATGAACTGCAGATTGTGCTAAGTGGGTGGGGCTTCACGGCAACAGCGCCACTTAGCCCCACCCCTCAGTGATGCAATCACCATATATGCCCCACCCCCTCGACACCAATTGGTATGGGCCGACCTAGAAGGGGTGGGGCCTAGACCTTTTACCCAGCCTGTTCCAATGGTTGGCAGGGGGGGGGGGGGGGGGATGTGCCTATGATGTCATTGAGGGGCAGGGCCAACGGGGGCACAGTTGCCGTGAAGCCCCGCCCACTTAGCACAATCTGCAGATGATAAGAGATCACTTTTTACTTGAACAAGCACCATGATGTATGATATAAAATAAGGTATAAATACTGCTAAATTTACCTTTTACACCTGTGTAGAGAAGTTATAATGCAAAAAGGGGGTGCCTTTAAGACGCAAGCCCTATGCTTTTCAAACTCATTTTCGAATAGCTATCTCTATAGAAAAATTGTGCATAAAAACTGCAATTATTCATTATGGAGTCATCAGAAACACAACCTTCTATTGTTGTACTCTCCCCTTCTGAATGGCTGCCCAGCGCTGGACTATTTTATGTATACAGAGCTCTCTGCAGTCCAGCCTCCTATCTGCTCTTGATAAGGCCTGTAGTTACATGGTCTGCAAAGCTGTGCAAAAGACCCTTATCCATCCAAGTTATTATCCTGCAATGTTGATCCAGGCGAAGGAAAAAAAAACATTAGGTGGAATCCATTCTTCCTCACCATAGGGGAAAGATTCCTTTCTAACTTCACAGCTGGCAATTAGAACAAATTCTTGGATCAAGACCCTTCTCTAGAAACAAGTAACAATAACTTGTCATTTTATTAAAGGGGTTGTCTGGTATTATATTATACTCGGCTTCCGGGGCTGCGGGGGACATCTCAGTGACATATACTTACCAGACCCGTTCGGCCGCTGCCGGGTCCTGGGCCGCTTTTCAAAATATGCGGTGACGCCAACATGTCCCCCGCAGCCCTGGCAGCAAAGTAAAACATGATTTTAAACCCAAGTTCCCAATGCCCACTTTCTTTAGCAGCCTGCCATAGTATCATTGCTTGTACAGTAAAGAATTCTTAGTTGGATTTGTATTTTTACATTTTACCCTGCTCTCTCATCCACTCTGCTATGCTACCAATCCCATGATGCTACAGGCCAGCATGACATGGGCAGCAAGAGCCAATACCACTTGACAGGTGGAAGGAAACTGTAATTCTCCATCTCTAAATATTTTCCTAAATATTATAGATCTTTAACAGAAAACCAATATAATAATCATCAGCAACTTTGATAGGCGATTGGAGCCACAGTGCCTATGACATGTATTACCAGTGATCACAGGCAAAAGAAGTGTGACAGCGGAGGAGACTGCCATGAGAACAAGCAGCATAATACTTCTCAGAACATCTACAGCCTCATGTTATAACATTTTTCTGCCACATCTCATGCCTTCTAAACATTAGTGTTTTCCTAGCAAGTCTTGAGAGATTGTCAGATCTACTGTATGTTCAAACTTTTCCAGGCCTTCCCAACCTTCTATTATTACTTTCTTACTGCATATATATATGAGTGAGTAAAAGAAGCAACAATTGCAGCGCTGGGTTTAAAGGACAAGTGCCATGAAAAACTTTTTCCCAGTAATTGAAGCACATTACAAAGTTATATAACTCTGTAATATGCTTCAATCACCTATCTGCCTCCCTTTCCTGTCTTTTCCCCCCTCCACCCCCCACCAGGAAGTGTCCTGACTCACACAGACCTGATTACTGTCGTCACTGTCACCAAGCTCTTCTCTCAGCTCCTTCTCCTGTTACACTAGCCTCCCCCCTCCCCTGCCTTGTCAGGTGACAGGCTTGCTCAGCTCCCATTGGCTGAACAACTGCAAGCCATCACTTGTCACATCTCACTTGCTTATCTTCCCTCAGACTGACTCCGGCACATAGGCAGCTTCCCCCTCCCCTCATACCCTCTCTCCTGCTGCCGTGGACTCAGTGAAGGAGTCATGTCACTAGAGAAGATAAGCTGAGCAAGCAGAGTCACCTGACAAGGAGGGGAGGGGGAGGCTGGTGTAACAGGACCTAGAGCAGCCCTCCTGCTGATGACTCATCCTCACAAGAAGGAGCTGCCTGGTGACAGTGACGGCAGTCATTAGGTCTGTGTGAGTCAGGACACTTCCTGGTGGGGGTGGAGGGGGGGAAAAGACAGGGAAGGGAGGCAGATAGGTGATTGAAGCACATTACAGAGTTATATAACTTTGTAATGTGCTTCAATTACTGGGAAAAAGTTTCATGGCACTTGTCCTTTAATCATAAAACCATACATAGTTCAGACATAGCAGTACAGACATTACAGATAGATGAGTGAGCACTTTAAAAGACAAGTTCTCTTAATGGAACCGCTCACACACCTGGGAAGAAAAGATCTAAGTAAATAACAATTGCACAGAATGGCTATTCATGCAGTTTGAAAGCAGAATAAAATATGAGAACTAACAGATACCATTACCAGACACTAACAATCCGCTGTTGTATAAAGAGGGATTATTTTGGTACCTCAGTATAATTGCACTAATGTACATTATCCATGTCTGAGAACACCTGTTAAACACTGAGAGTGGTTGCCTAATTAAAAGGGCAGTAGGTTGTCATGCTGCAACACTATATCTGTCAGTGTACAGATGGGAGCAGCACAAGACAACGGTCTGGTGTCCTAGCACCCTAGTCTTATTTAACTATTTCATGTATTTAAAAACTTTGATCGTCTCCCCCCTTTCTCTACTTTATATAGATTTAGTTCTTTAAATGGTTATGTCATAAAGATAAATAGGTTTAAACTGATGTAGTATGTAAAAAGAAGCATTTCTGAAATGTATAAGTGTTTCTAAAAATGACAGCTGTCCGGGAGCTCTGTGATGTGGCGGAAACGGTAAGCATAGTTTGTTTTTTATCAGCCAGCCCACCCTTGGGCATCAGCCCACCCTTGGGCATCAGCCCACCCTTGGGCATCAGACATTACCAGCCCACCCTTGGGCATCAGCGAAGGTGTTTCACTCAGGCTCAGTTCAACTGCATTTTCCTGATCTGTCCCATTGGTATTGGCAGTTGGCCTTTGCTGCACATGCAAGTAATGCTAGGTTCACACTGCGTTCTTGCAATCCGTTTGAAAAACGGATGAAAATAAGGGATGCATTTGTGTGCATCCGTTTTGATCCGTTTTTCCATTGACTTCCGTTGTAAAAAAAAAAAAACGGATCCGTTTTTTTTTAACGCACACAAAAATAGTGTCAGCTACATTTTTGTGTCCGTCAAAAAAGACGGATCCGTTTTGATCAGTTTTTTTTTTTTTTTTACAATGGAAGTCAATGAAAAAACGGATCAAAACAGATGCACACAAATGCATCCGTTTATGTGTTTTGCAAAAAACGGATTGCAAAAACGCAGTGTGAACCCAGCCTAAGGGCTCGGCCACACTAGCGTTTTTCTTTGTTTCTAACGGATCCGTCTATATTAATTAAACGGATGAGCATAAACTGATGAGCAGACTGATGCAAACTGATTGCAAAATGTTCATCTTTTTTTAATGGTCCATTTGTATTTTGGCTTAAAAAAACTGACTTTTGTACATAAGTTTGCATCCGTTTGCATCAGTCAGCATCCGTTTTTCTATCCGTTTATTTTTCTTCTTTGGTTTCTTGCTGCTTCTGCGCATGCTCAGTGCAAAAACGGATGTGAACGGAAATACCTTCTGTTTTAGATCTGTCCTCATTGACTACAAATGTAAAAAAAAACGGAAGTGCACTTTCCGTTCGTGATCTGTTTTTTTAAGCGGAAAGAAAAATACTGCAAACACTATTTTTTCTTCCGTTTAAAACAGGGGTGGGGAACCTCCGGCCCGCGGGCCGCATCCGGCCCCTGACAACTCCGGATGTGGCCCGCGGCTCCCCTGTGACATGCGCCGCTCTGGAGGAGAAGGAGCCGACACACACGGCATCCTCCTGTGTCTGTGACAGCTGCCAGGAGGATGCTGTGAGCGCCGGCTCCTTCCCCTCAGAGCGGTGCACATCTTCTGACTCCTGCCCTCCTGTGACGTGCGCCGCGCTGGTGAGGCAGGAGCTGGCACAGACACAGGAAGATGTGTTGTATGCCATGTTGTATGTACGTCATTTCATCGCGCGCCGCCTGCAGGAGAAGACCGGCACAGAAGAGAGGAGGGAGAAGAGGACCTGGACAGCGTGGGAGCGGAGGAAAGGTGAGTGGGATGTTTATTTTTTTCATTTGGGGCAGACACTGGGGGTTAACTAGGCCACCAGGGACATGACTGGGGGGGGGTGTGGTTAACTAGGCTACCAGGGACATGACTGGGGGGTTAACTAGGCCACAAGGGACATGACTGGGGGGTTAACTAGGCCACAAGGGACATGACTGGGGGGTTAACTAGGCTACCAGGGACATGACTGGGGGGGTTAACTAGGCTACCAGGGACATGACTGAGGAGTTAACTAGGCCACCAGGGACATGACTGGGGGGTTAACTAGGCCACAAGGGACATGACTGGGGGGTTAACTAGGCCACCAGGGACATGACTGGGGGGTTAACTAGGCCACCAGGGACATGACTGGGGGGTTAACTAGGCTACCAGGGACATGACTGGGGGGTTAACTAGGCTACCAGGGACATGACTGGGGGGTTAACTAGGCTACCAGGGACATGACTGAGGAGTTAACTAGGCCACCAGGGACATGACTGAGGAGTTAACTAGGCCACCAGGGACATGACTGAGGAGTTAACTAGGCTACCAGGGACATGACTGAGGAGTTAACTAGGCCACCAGGGACATGACTGAGGAGTTAACCAGGCCACCAGGGACATGACTGAGGAGTTAACCAGGCCACCAGGGACATGACTGAGTTAACCAGGCCACCAGGGACATGACTGAGGAGTTAACTAGGCCACCAGGGACATGACTGAGGAGTTAACTAGGCTACAAGGGACATGACTGAGGAGTTAACTAGGCTACCAGGGACATGACTGGGGGGTTAACTAGGCCACCAGGGACATGGCTGGGGGGTTAACTAGGCTACCAGGGTATCACTAAGGATTCAAATCAGGTACAAGGGGCATCACAGAGGGTTAACTACAATAGCAGGGGCATTAGGGGAACAATACTTTGCCTTGTTCGGGTGCTGCAAACCCACGCTATTAACTGCCGCGCACGGTATAACATTGAGTGCGGCCCTCGAATGATTTTATTAAGGCCCGACCGGCCCTCGACATGGAAAAGGTTCCCCACCCCTGGTTTAAAAGAACGGATCTTGAACGGATTGCATGCATACGGAGCACAATTGGGGCAAACGGAGCACACTAAAATAGCATGGGAATCTATGGGGATTCGACAGTTTCCGTTTTGCTTATTCTAAAACGGAAAAGGTAGACGGAATGGTGCCGGATGGTCAAACGCTAATGTGAACGTAGCCTAAGGGGGTTATGGAGAAGTCTGTACACTGTTGCACAGCAGCAGCAGCGGAGTCACAGTTTACCAAAGACTTTCTCAAGGAAGGAGCTACAACAGAGTAATAAAATAACTTATAACCAGAGGCAGACTGTTCTACACATTCTTCACATTCTCTTTTGAGGGTGTTTTACTTGAAACATTTATTCACCATATTTACCAAGTTTAACTCTTTTAACCTTTCCTCAAAACAGAGATATCCCATGCCCCTTTTTAGTTTAGTTACATGCCTACGCACCTTTTTCCACTATATCCTTTCTATACATTTGTAAACCAAACTAAACAGCATACTCAAGATGAGGCAGAACCAAACCTTTATAAG